>NC_041390.1:591566889-591662745 GCF_002162155.2 Triticum dicoccoides
CGCCGCTTCATGGGAGATGAAGCCGAACCCCTTTGTGTTGTTGAACCACATGATTGTGCCATTGACCCGATCTAACATCTTGACCATCACCTAGACATAGTGACCAAAATCCTAAAACCATACATCGTTGTGAACATGGAGGGGATGGGAGGTAGTGAATCCCATTAAAGTTGTCAGCTACGCCCCGCTTTCTAACATCATCAACAACAAAGACATCGCCGGATGCGTGGCAAAGTGGGCAACCACGCTCTTACCCTTCGGGATCAAATACAAACCCTGCTTTCACCATTAAGTCTCGAACACTCACCGACTTCTTCGTGGAATGGACAGAAGGACAAAAAATCCCGCAAAACATCGACCTAGGTTGCTTGATGTACTTTGACAGTTGTTCGACGAGAATTTGTCGCGCCGAAGTATCTATGAGCACAAGTATATAGCATAGTGTTTTTTTTTCATAGAATCAAAGGAAGAATGATTTTGGTAGTATTTGATATGCACACGTACAAAGAAAAGCTTTCTCCAGGTACGGTGGCCATAGTTCATGCATGTGGACTTGAGCCTGATGCATGCATGCGTTGCATGCTAATTAGATTTCTCAATCACAAATATGTCGTTTAAATATTCCGGCCACGCACTTGAGTCTGCGGGACAGCCACAAGGGCCTCGGTCAAAAGTACATCAGCTGTACGCTGTTGGATTAGGCCATGTACAATGGGAAATGCTTAGGAAGGTGCTTAGAGAAATAAACCGAGTTTTTCTAAAGCACCGGTGCCTATTTTAAAAAAAAAACGCTTAGTTAAGCGTTTATCCTGTACGAATAAGCACCGGTGTTTAGAAAAAATCTGGTTTATTTCTCTAAGCACTTTTCCTAAGCATCTTTCATTGTATAGGCACCCGAAGCTTCCTTTGTTTCAAATTCACCAGTAGAGATAAGATAAGCATGGACTGCTCCAATTCTCTCGCCAACAATACGGTCATGCAAATAGAAAATTGACGGCGCTGGTGGGCTGCACGTCGCTCCCTCCGTGAGGCCGACTCCACCGCGCGACCCTATCCTGTCGTCTGTTTAAGATAAAAAGGACAAATCAGACGGCCCAACACGCGGGAGCAAATGGACTTTTGTCCGTTTTCTGTCCGCTTTCGGCCCATCCTTGGCCCAAGTTTGCGCCGATTTTGAGTTAAAACGGACGGCGCGTGGACGGGCGGGACGCGCGCGCTTGTCCTCCCCTGGCCCGTCTGTCGGCGCCACAAAGCAAAAAAAACCGCGCCCTATTTGGCGCCATTCCCCCCAAACCCTCCCACGTCTGTCCCGTCGCCCCCTCCCTCCCCATTCCATGGCCGACGCCCAGCCGAATTCCGGCGGCCCGGCCGTCGACCCGCCCCCAAAGGTGAAGAAGAAGGCGGCCAATGCTCCAAGGAAGCCGCGGTCGGAGTGCACGCCAGAGGAGATCGCCAAGTTGGACGCAGAATCGGCGAAGAGGAGGAACCGAAGGGCGGTCGTCAAGGTCAATGCTGCCGCGGCCAAGTTCGTCACCGAGCGCGATGCGATGGAGGCCGCGCGGCGCAAGGCCGTGGTCGACGAGAAGGAGGACATTGTCAACAAAGCGCACGCCCTCCTCATGCTTGGCATGTGCCGTCCGGCCGGTTTCCCTGCAGCGGCCGTCGGCGCGGCGAGCACAGGCTCATCGGCCGCCTGACCTCCGCACTGCCAGTCGCCGACGTCGCGGACCACGCCTATGTCGTCCAGCTTTCCTCAGCCAAGGCACGACGCCCAAACCCGTTTCTCGGGGTCGCCGGACGTTGGCATGATCGCGCCGTCCACCCCGCGCCCCTCGGCCGTCATCGACCTCAACGTCACGTCTGGGTCCAGCAGCGGCGGTCGGCCGTCCGTCGAGATGCAAAGGAAGCAAGCACGGGCACCGTTCACGGGCACCATGCCGTCCACCCGCGTCTTGTTCGATGGAATGCCAACACCAACGCCACCGGTCGGCGACCCCTTCTACAACTAGTTCATGGAGGATGTGATCTTCGAGGGTGGGCATGGCCGTGCGTACGACCCCGAGGAGACCCAAAGTCAGGATGGCCGCGCCCAGTACGTTGCCGATGAAGAGGCCGACGACCGTGCTAACTACGACCATGGTGAATCGTGGCATGAAGACAATGACATCTATTGCAAGGTGATGGTGATGAAGAATAAAGCAATGACATTGATATTGGTGGCAAGCCATTGTTCATCGATGAGCTCACCCAAAGAGCGGAAGCACAAAAGAGGAGGAAGAGCATTCACACGGGTTCATATACACAAGATGAGGATAAGTTAATTTGCCAATGTTGGATGGAGATTAGCCAAGATCCGAAGACCGGCGCGCAACAAAAGAGTCTTGTTTTCTGGACGAGAATCCACAAAACTTTTCATGAAAGGAAGATGTTTGAGCCCTACCAAATTACAAGCAACCATGGCATCACCTCGATTCAAAAGAGGTGGTTGTTCATCCAACAAGAGTGTAACAAGTATTGCGCCGCATTTGAGAGCGTCGAAGCACGCCCCGTGAGTGGTCTCAGCGTTGAGGACATGGTATGTTCTCCTTATCCTAGTCATTTTCCTTGCTACGGCCATGTGAGACTTCGGCCTTGTATATGTTTGCATGCTCAATTGTTGTTGATCATGGGGTGTAGGCATTTCAATCTTTGGAAGCATTCAAGGCCCGGCACAATGACAAGCCATTCACTTTTACGCATTGTTGGACGATCATGAACAATTGCCCCAAGTTCAAGGATCAATACCGTGAACTTCAAAGAAAGAGAGGCAAGAAGACGGCCAAGTTCGCCGGAGGTGGAGATGGCGAGGCGTTGAAGAGGCCGAGGGGCAAGACCAACTCCAAGGTGGACGACATACGTGATGCCTCATCCATGGCCTTGCATGACACTTTGCATGGCATGCTGTCTCAAAAGGATATGAGGGACGAGAAGAAGCGACAAAGCAAGGACGAGCAAATGAAAGCAATACCTAGAGCTTCAAAGGAAGAAGCTTGAGATGGAGGAGACGACCAAGAGGAGGAAGATCGACATGGAGGAGGCGTCCCGGCAAAGGCAGCTCGACATCGAGGCCGCCAATGTCTCGGCCAGGCAGAGGCAGCTCGACATCGAGGCCACCAATGCCGCAACCAAAGCAAAGGAGGTGGCCCTTGCGATCATGAGCGTGGACTTGTTCAAGATGAGCGACAAGACGAGGGCCTAGTTCGAGGCCAGGCAGAAGGAGATGCTCGACGCCGACGGCCTGAACTAGGTCGTTCGATCGCTCGTGGCCGTTCTTTTTGGAGGCTGGCATGGGTGCCGCCCGTCCGCTGGGCCGCTAAATGTGTGCCGGCAAGAAAAACATTCATTTTGGAGGCCGGCTGTGTTGCCGGTCGCTGGCTGTGTTGCCGGCGAGGACAACTATTCATTTTGGAGGCTGATTGTGTTGCCGGCCGCTGGCTGTGTTGCCGGCGATGGACGTGTAGGCCGGTGGCTCTGTCGTCGGTGTGAACTAGGGCCACTGGCCATGAACTAGGCTTGGCATTTGAAACGTTGCTCTTTTTTAAAATGAAGGCGGACAAGATGGGGGAAATGGATACGACCACGCGTTGGGCGCACGGGCATCGCATCCCAGGATACGCCCGAACATAACTCTATTATCCTATCCAAACGCACAAAATTCAAATAAAAGGAACATCTGTTTGACGTCGCGCGGTGGAGTTGGCCTTACCCTAGCGCCTGCCTATATAAAGGCCAGCAATCTTCACGCAGAGGGAGAGGCGCACACTCAAGGGCTGGCCGTCAGGCCGCCCTCACGTCTCACGCACACAGATCCCGCCGTCAGGCCGCTCACATACACGCGCACGCGGCCGCCGCCGCAAGGCTGTGCACAGGGGCATACACACGGCCGCCAGGCCGCTCACAGGGGCGACGCACGCGGCTGCCGCCGCAAGGCTGTGCACACACACGGCCACAGCCGCACACAGGGTTGGCAGCCAGGCCGCTCTCACGCTCGAGATATACGGCCGCAAGGCTGCTGTCAAGCTGCATGCACACATCACGCGTAGATCAATCAGAGGCATAAGCATCAGCTCTTACGTCTCCTTTCATTGCAAAATGACCAACACACATGTTTTTTTAGCATTAAAACTTTATTCATCAAATAAGAGCGAGATCATTTACATAAGAATGCAGGATAAAGTCCGGGACAACGTCCCGAGTTTCAGACTTGCTAAGACTAAGAGCATCTCCAGCCGTTCGGCCCCCCAGGGCGCTACAAAAGAGCGGTCTGGGGGCGAACCGGCGCTAGTTCGGTCCCTGGGGGCGACCTAGCTCCCAGTCACGCCCACAGACGCCGCCCCCAGGACGCGGAAAATTCAAACTTAGTCGTTCCCGCTCACAAAAGACGCCACAAGTCCGGCGATCGCAAGTCACAGTTCGGCGATCGGATATAGTCAGGCGTACAAAAAATAGAGCGGCAGAAGTTCGCGTGCGCAACACATCACTCGGCGGGCTCTGCCCCAGGCGTCGGCGGAGTTGGCGTGCGCGGGCTTGGCGGTGTCGGAGCTGCTTCTGCGCTGGGCGGTGTTGGCGCGGCTTCGGTGCTGCTGGGCGTCGTGGAGTCGTCATCACGCGGGCTTGGCGACGGCGGCGGCGGTGTTGTCGAGGGAAGCTGGTTCAGGATGAGGCTGCGCTCCACCAAGTACCACGCCTTGACCGCCTCGTCGGTACTCCGGAGCATGTCTGCCCCGCCCAGCAGAAAAGCCAGGTCGGTGTTTCTCTTCTTCGCGGCGACATTGGTCAGGAGCAGGTCGAACTTGACGGCGCTGCTCGACATCAACGCCGACCACCACGAGTCGGTCTTCTCTTCACGAAGGACAACCCGGGCCTGCGCGTCGGCGAGGCAGTGCTCGATGGACTCGTGCACTCGAGCGGTGGCCGCGTCGGTGTGTTTCCCCTTCTTGGCACCTTTGTTGCCGTCCGGCCGCCCTTCCGATGCGCCAGGAGTCGGCGCGTCCGGCTTGTAGGTCTCCTTGGCCTTGTTGAGGGTGCGTCGGACTTCCGCCCACTTCTCGCACTTGTCAATGCGCTTGTAAACGTGGAGGTACTTGAATTCGGTGTCGTTGTTGCTCTGCCGGTACAGAGCGAACATGCGTAACAACTGCGCGGAGGAACAAACAGTTGGCGGGCGTACACGACGAAGAGAGGCGGGAGACCGGCGTGGCATACCTGATCCTCAACGCTGGCGCCGCTCTCCGGGCGAGCCGCGACCTCCTCGACGATCCTATGCCACTTGTTGCATGCCCCTGGATACGCCCCCAATGGTCGCCATCGCCTTCGAGCCGCGCTGCATGTAGACGCCTTTGAAGTAGGGGTCGACGAGCTTGCGCTCGTCGAACTCGGTCTTGATGCGCTCCCAGTACGTCTCGATGCTCTGGTTCGTACCGGTGGTCGGGTCGAGGCAGACGATTTTCCATGCTTCGGCGAGGCATTCCTCCTCCTTGGACGCCCAGTTGATGCGCGGCTCGCCTGACCTGGCCGCCCGCGTCTTCTTCTTGCACCTCTTCGCCGGAACAGTCGCTGGCTCCTCCTCCACCTCCTCATCCTTCTCGTCCTCCTCCTCCTGCTCCTGCTCCTCCTGCTCCTCCTTGTTGTAGACGTAGCCGAGCTCGCCGTCCATCCCGCCGCTGAGATCCACCGTCTCGTCGGGGGTGTCGAACCCGGGAGACGCGGCGGCCGCGGCCGAACCTGCGGCGATGATGTTGTCCATGTCGCCCTCGGTCTCGTCAGTGTCGCCGAGGTGCGAGAAGGGCAGCGCGCAACAACGAAAATGAGGCGTCGGGGAAGACGCGTAGGCGGGCAGCGAGTAGTTGTATGGAGGGTACTGCACACCGGTGAAGGTCACCGGCGAGGGCGTGTGCTCGGCCGGGTGTCCATGGGGGAAGGTGACGTTTGGGTTGAACCCGCCGTGCGCGTCCCCGTCGGTGTAGCTCGGCGAGGGCGATCCCCATGGCTGCGGCGACGGAGAGCTGAAGCTTTGCTGGCCCCAGGGAGCGTACTGGGCGTGGCTGCCGGGTGGATTCATCATCCCCGCGTGAGTCGCCTCGGCCTCGGCTTGGTCCGCCAAAGCGGCAGCCGCAGCCGCGCGCGCCGCGTTGTCACGGGCCTTCTTGGCGATGGCCCTGTTCCGCCGGTCGGCGGTGAAAGCCTCCCGCCGCTGAACTTCTGCTCTCCACTCGGCGTTCGGCATGCCTGGTGGCTTCAACGGCGGCGCCCTCGGCTTCCTCTGCTTCGGCTGGGCGACGGAGGCGGTCGCGGTTGCCGCCGCGCGGAGGACGACGTACTTCTTTGGTGCCATGGCGGCCGGCTGGGAGGCGAGCGGGAGGGAGATTGGCGGGAGGAAAGGAGAAAATGGGAGGGAAGTGGGAGAAAAGCGGGAAGAAACAGCGGGAATAGGCGCGGGACTCGCCGACAGGGCGGACCCACGCGCCATTTTCGCTTGTGCCGGCGCCCCAGGCACCCCTAGGGTGCCGGGTTCTACCTGGGTCTGTTGGCACCAGTTTCGGCCCGAGCCGGCGAAAAACGGGCTTCTGGGGGGCGACTGGGCCGTTTTTTCGGCGCCGGCGTGGCAAAAACGCCTGGGGAGGACACGGCTGAAGATGCTCTAAAGCTATGCTTTGCTAAGCCATCCGTTACCATATTCGCTTCTCTGCTACAATGAGTAAAACTGATGCTTTTAAATTCCATGGCCATAAGAGAGCATTCTACTACTATTGGAACATCAATTCCCATGTATGCGTTTGGGTCCGATATAGCCTCCAAAGCAGTTGTACAGTCAGACTCCAAAATAAGCTTAGTGCATCCGAGATTCGCTGCAAGGATCAAACCACACCTGATAGCTGACAATTCCGCAGAGCTTTGCACTAGACACATGTGGTATTGCACAAGTAGTTGCAGCCAAGAAATTGCCTCGATCATCATGAGCAACAACACCGCAGGCTCCTGAAAAATTGTCCGCATGGAATGACGCATCGACATTAACTTTTACCGCTCCCTCCACTGACTTCTTCCACTGATGACTGATCATACGTACTGGCTGATTTGGTGTGTAGGCTCGTACGAAGTTGGTGGCTAAAACTCAGATAGATATTGATGTTTGTTCCGGTGTCTGGACTGACTCCCCATTAGTTACTTGGCCCTCTGCCACCAGATAAACCACATCGCAACCAAGATGAGTTCTGATACGTCTCCAACGTATCTATAATTTTTGATTGCTCTATGCTATATTATCTACTGTTTTGGACTATATTGGGCTTATTTTCCACTTTTATATTATTTTTGGGACTAACCTATTAACCGGAGGCCCAGCCCAGAATTGCTATTTTTTGCCTATTTCAGTGTTTTGAAGAAACGGAATATCAAACAGAGTCCAAACGGAATAAAACCTTCGGGAACGTGATTTTCTCACCGAACGTGATCCAGGAGACTTGGACCCTGCTCCAAGGAACAAAAGAGGCAGTCACGAGGGTGGGGGGTGCGCCCCCTGCCTCATGGGCCCCTCGGAGCTCCACCGACGTACTCCTTCCTCCTATATATACCTACGTACCCCCAAACGAACAGAGATAGAGCCAAAAACCTAATTCCACCGCCGCAACTTTCTGTATCCACGAGATCCCATCTTGGGGCCTGTTCCGGAGCTCCGCCGGAAGAGGGCCGTCATCACGGAGGGCTTCTACATCATCATAGCCTCTCCGATGAAGTGTGAGTAGTTTACCTCAGACCTTCGGGTCCATAGTTAGTAGCTAGATGGCTTCTTCTCTCTTTTTGAATCTCAATACAAAGTTCTCCCCCTCTCTTGTGGAGATCTATTCGATGTAATCTTCTTTTTACGGTGTGTTTGTTGAGACCGATGAATTGTGGGTTTATGATCAAGTCTATCTATGAATAATATTTGAATCTTCTCTGAATTCTTTTATGTATGATTGGTTATCTTTGCAAGTCTCTTCGAATTATCCGTTTGGTTTGGCCAACTAGATTGGTAGTTCTTGCCATGGGAGAAGTGCTTAGCTTTGGGTTTGATCTTGCGGTGTCCTTTCCCAGTGACAGAAGGGGCAGCAAGGCACGTATTGTATCGTTGCCATCGAGGATAACAAGATGGGGTTTATTTCATATTGCATGAATTTATCTCTCTACATCATGTCATCTTGCTTCAGGCGTTACTCTGTTTTTAACTTAATACTCTAGATGCATGCTGGATAGAGGTCGATGAGTGGAGTAATAGTAGTAGATGCAGAATCGTTTCGGTCTACTTGTCACGGACGTGATGCCTATATACATGATCATGCCTAGATATTCTCATAACTATGCTCAATTCTGTCAATTGCTCAACAGTATTTTTTTCACCCACCGTAGAATACTTATGCTCTTGAGAGAAGCCACTAGTGAAACCTATGGCCCTCGGGTCTATTCTCATCATATCAATCTCCATTACTTTAATCTTGCATTGCTTTTTTACTTTGCCTTTACTTTTCACTTTGCATCTTTATACCAAAAATACCAAAAATATTATATCTATCAGATCCCACTCTCGTAAGTGACCGTGAAGGGATTGACAACCCCTAATCGCGTTGGTTGCGAGTAGCTATCGTTTTGTGCAGGTACGAGGGACTTGAGCGTGGCCTCCTACTGGATTGATACATTGGTTCTCAAAAACTGAGGGAAATACTTACGCTACTCTGCTGCATCATCCTTTCCTCTTCGGGGAAATCCAACGCAGACTTAAGAGGTAGCAAGAAGAATTTCTGGCGCCGTCGCCAGAGAGGTTCGCGCAAGTCAAGTCAAGATCTGACTCCCGACAACGAGGCATTTCTGGCACCGTTGCCGGGGAGTCTATGCAAAAAGTCAACATACCAAGTACCCATCACAATCCCTATCTCTCGCATTACATTATTTGCCATTTGCCTCTCATTTGCCTCTCCCCCACTTCACCCTTACCGTTTTATTCGGCCTCTCTCTCTATCCCCCCTCTCTATTTGCCTCTTTTGCCCGTTTGCTCTTGTTTGCTCGTGTGTTAGTTTGTTTGCTTGTCATTATGTCTAGTCCTTTACCCTCTGCATCTATGTATGAAATTGGGGAAATTATTGTCGATATGGACAATAATAATATCATGAAAAATTCTGATGCTCCTGCTAAAGAACCTACCATCTTTCATACAAAAAAATTCCGTGTTGGTAGTGGTAATATTATTGGAAAAGGAGTTATTCAAGATTTCTTTACTTGTGCCGGTGCTTTACCTTCTATGGGTAGTTATATCCTTCACAGAACTAGTAGTCTTGTGGACGCTATTGTCATGCTTGTAGTTGAACTTGAAAGACAATTCATGCACATGCATCCTTCCATACAAAGGATTTTTCTGGAATTTTCTAATATTGAGCATTCTTCTGTTAAGCGTGCCGCTACTATCTTTTTGGCTCATGAGTTTAGATTCATAATAAAAGAGGCCAAAGAAATCTTTGCGCATTATAGGGTGGACGCTTGCCGTCCTCCCATAGAGCCTATCCTCTTTGATCAAGAAGAAATAATGCGTTTTCAATCTCTAGACTATGTTGCTTTCAATGAAAATCTTAGAAAAAGGGTTCCTACCAATGTTTTAGTTGACAGAATTTCTGAACTTAATGATGATTTGGCTATTCTAAATAATGAACTAGGATATTCTCTTGAATATAGGCTCACGAAGTTCTGTCAAAAGAATGCTTATAATGATGAATTGGTTGTGCATTATGAAGGACCAAAGGAGGAACCTATACCTCCCAAGGTTGATCTTGGGGACTTTTGTCCCGTTAAATTTAGCCCTTTTGATTACTTTTGCTTGCCTCAAAGAAAACTTGCTGCCGAACGTAGAGAATATGAAATGAGTTTTAATAATCTATATTACTACTATGACAATACCTAGATCTATCTTCTCTTTTATGTCTAGCTAGGGGCGTTAAACGATAGCGCTTGTTGGGAGGCAACCCAATTTTATTTTTATTCCTTGCTTTTTTCTCCTGTTTAGTAATAAATAAATTATTTAGCCTCTGTTTTGGTTGTGTTTTTTGTGTTTAATTAGTGTTTTGCCAAGTAGAACCGTTGGGAAGACTTGGGCAAAGTCTTGTTGAACTTGCTGTAAAAAACAGAAACTTTAGCGCTCACGAGAACTGCTGTCATTTTTATTTGAAGAGTGATATTTAGTTAATTATTTTTGAAGATGATTAATAGATAAATTCCTCACGTCCAGCAATTTATTTTAGAATTTTTTGGGTTCCAGATCTTGCGCTAGCTACAGATTACTACAGACTGTTCTGTTTTGACAGATTCTGTTTTTCGTGTGTTGTTTGCTTATTTTGATGAATCTATGGTTAGTAAAATAGTTTATAATCCATAGAGAAGTTAGAATACAGTAGGTTTAACACAAATATAAATAAAGAATGAGTTCATTACAGTACCTTGAAGTGGTTTTTTGTTTTCTTTCGCTAACGGAGCTCACGCGTTTTCTATTTTAAGTTTTGTGTTGTGAAGTTTTCAAGTTTTGGGTGAATTCTTGTGATGGATTATGGAACAAGGAGTGGCAAGAGCCTAAGATTGGGGATGCCCATGGCACCCCCAAGATAATCCAAGGACACCAAAAAGTCAAAGCTTGGGGATGCCCCGGAAGGCATCCCCTCTTTCGTCCACTTCCATCGGTAATTTACTTGGAGCTATATTTTTATTCACCAACATGATATGTGTTTTGCTTGGAGCGTGTTGTATTATTTGTGTCTTTTGTTGTTAGTATTCCACAATCATCCTTGCTGTACACACCTTTTGAGAGAGCCATACATGAATTAGAATTTGATAGAATACTCTATGTGCTTCACTTATATCTTTTGAGCTAAGTAGTTTTGCTCTATGTGCTTCACTTATATCTTTTGAGCGTTATAATTTTGCTCTATGTGCTTCACTTAGATTTTTTAGAGCACGGTGGTGGATTTGTTTTAAAGAAACTATTGATCTCTCATGCTTCACTTAAATTATTTTGAGAGTCTTAATAGCATGGTAATTTGCTTAATAATAACATGCTTGGTATTCAAGATTTGTGAAACTTTCTTTTGAGTGTGTTGAATACTAAGAAAAGTTGGATGCTTGATAATTGTTTTGAGATGTGGAGGTAATAATATCAAAGTCATGCTAGTAGAGTAATTGTGAATTTGAGAAGTGCTTGAGTTAAAGTTTGCAAGTCCTGTAGCATGCACGTATGCTAAACGTTATGCAACAAATTTGAAACATGAGGTGTTATTTGATTGTCCTCCTTATGAGTGGAGGTCGGGGACGAGCGATGGTCTTTTCCTACCAATCTATCCCCGTAGGAGCATGCACGTAATACTTTGGTTTTTCATGGCTTGTAGATTTTTGCAATAAGTATATGAGTTCTTTATGACTAATGTTGAGTCCATGGATTATACGCACTCTCACCCTTCCATCCTTGCTAGCCTCTTCGGTACCGTGCATTGCCCTTTCTCACATCGAGAGTTAGTGCAAACTTCGCCGGTGCATCCAAACCCCGTGATATGATACGCTCTTTCACACATAAACCTCCTTATATCTTCCTCAAAACAGCCACCATACCTACCTATTATGGCATTTCCATAGCCATTCCGAGATATATTGCCATGCAACTTTCCACCATCCAGTTTATCATGACACATTCATCATTGTCATATCGCCTAGCATGATCATGTAGTTGACATAGTATTTGTGGCAAAGACACCGTTCATAATTTTTCATACTTGTCACACTTGATTCATTGCATATCCCGGTACACCGCCGGAGGCATTCATATAGAGTCATACTTTGTTCTAGTATCGAGTTGTAATCATTGAGTTGTAAATAAACAGAAGTGTGATGATCATCATTAATAGAGCATTATCCCAAAATAAAAAAATAAAAAAAAGACCAAAAAAAGAAAGGTCGAAAAAAAGAAAGGCCAAAAAAAGAGGGCAAAAAAAAACTAAAAAGGGGCAATGCTACTATTCCTTTTTTCCACACTTGTGCTTCAAAGTAGCACCATGTTCTTCATATAGAGAGTCTCTTGAGTTATCACTTTCATATACTAGTGGGAATTTTCATTATAGAAATTGGCTTGTATATTCCAACAATGGGTCTCCTCAAGTGCCCTAGGTCTTCGTGAGCAAGCAAGTTGGATGCACATCCACTTAGTTTTTTTTGTTGAGCTTTCATACATTTATAGCTCTAGTGCATCCGTTGCATGGCAATCCCTACTCCTTGCATTAACATCAATCGATGAGCATCTCCATAGCCCATTGATTATCCTCGTTGATGTGAGACTTTCTCCTTTTTTGTCTTCTCCACATAACCCCCATCATTATTCTATTCAACCTATAGTGCTATATCCATGGCTCACGCTCATGTATTGCGTGAAAGTTTATGAGTTTGAAATTATTAAGGTATGAAACAATTGCTTGGCTTGTCATCGGGGTTGTGCATGATGAGAGCATTCTTGTGTCATGAAAATGGAGCATGACTAAACTATATGATTTTGTAGGGATGAACTTTCTTTGGCCATGTTACTTTAAGAAAACATAATTGCTTTGTTGGTTTGCTTGAAGTATTATTATTTTTATGTCAATATGAACTTTTGTCTTGAATCTTCCTAATCTGAATATTCATACCACAATTAAGAAGATTTGCATTGAAATTATGCCAAGTAGCACTCCGCATCAAAAATTCTCTTTTTATCATTTACCTACTCAAGGACGAGCAGGAATTAAGCTTGGGGATGCCTGATACGTCTCCAACGTATCTATAATTTTTGATTGCTCCATGCTATATTATCTACTGTTTTGGACTATATTGGGCTTTATTTTCCACTTTTATATTATTTTTGGTACTAACCTATTAACCGGAGGCCCAGCCCAGAATTGCTATTTTTTTGCCTATTTCAGTGTTTCGAAGAAACGGAATATCAAACGGAGTCCAAACGGAATAAAACCTTCGGGAACGTGATTTTCTCACCGAACGTGATCCAGGAGACTTGGATCCTGCTCCAAGGAACAAAAGAGGCAGTCACGAGGGTGGGGGGCGCGCACCCCTGCCTCGTGGGCCCCTCGGAGCTCCACCGACATACTCCTTCCTCCTATATATACCTGCGTACCCCCAAACGAACAGAGACAGAGCCAAAAACCTAATTCCACTGCCGCAACTTTCTGTGTCCACGAGATCCCATCTCGGGGCCTGTTCCGGAGCTCCGCCGGAAGAGGGCCGTCATCACGGAGGGCTTCTACATCATCATAGCCTCTTCGATGAAGTGTGAGTAGTTTACCTCAGACCTTCGAGTCCATAGTTAGTAGCTAGATGGCTTCTTCTCTCTTTTTGGATCTCAATACAAAGTTCTGCCCCTCTCTTGTGGAGATCTATTCGATGTAATCTTCTTTTTGCGGTGTGTTTGTTGAGACCGATGAATTGTGGGTTTATGATCAAGTCTATCTATGAATAATATTTGAATCTTCTCTGAATTCTTTTATGTATGATTGGTTATCTTTGCAAGTCTCTTCGAATTATCCGTTTGGTTTGGCCAACTAGATTGGTAGTTCTTGCCATGGGAGAAGTGCTTAGCTTTGGGTTCGATCTTGCGGTGTCCTTTCCCAGTGACAGAAGGGGCAGCAAGGCACGTATTGTATCGTTGCCATCGAGGATAACAAGATGGGGTTTATTTCATATTGCATGAATTTATCTCTCTACATCATGTCATCTTGCTTAAGGCGTTACTCTGTTTTTAACTTAATACTCTAGATGCATGCTGGATAGCGGTCGATGAGTGGAGTAATAGTAGTAGATGCAGAATCGTTTCGGTCTACTTGTCACGGACGTGATGCCTATATACATGATCATGCCTAGATATTCTCATAACTATGCTCAATTCTGTCAATTGCTCAACAGTAATTTGTTCACCCACCGTAGAATACTTATGCTCTTGAGAGAAGCCACTAGTGAAACCTATGGCCCCGGGTTTATTCTCATCATATCAATCTCCATTACTTTAATCTTGCTTTGCTTTTTTACTTTGCCTTTACTTTTCACTTTGCATCTTTATACCAAAAATACCAAAAATATTATATCTATCAGATCTCACTCTCGTAAGTGACCGTGAAGGGATTGACAACCCCTAATCGTGTTGGTTGCGAGTAGCTATTGTTTTGTGCAGGTACGAGGGACTTGAGTGTGGCCTCCTACTGGATTGATACCTTGGTTCTCAAAAACTGAGGGAAATACTTACGCTACTCTGCTGCATCATCCTTTCCTCTTCGGGGAAATCCAACGCAAGCTCAAGAGGTAGCAAGTTCAGCCGTTGGCAGCTCATGAATCATGGTAGGCATGCGGACCAAAATTTCCTAAGTTATAGAACCAGATTGATCTTGCTGCACGGCTCTTATAATATCATTCTGCAATCCTAACTCAGACCAAACATCGGATGCCCGTGCGCATGTAAAATGGCAGTTTTGTATGTCCTCTAATCCGATCTTGCAAAGCGGACATTGCGGAACCAAGGGTATATGCCTACCTGCCAGAACGCCGAGGCACGGCAAGACCCCCTTTAGGACTTTCCAACCAAAATGTTTTATTTTCCCCGGGAGCTGCAGTTGCCACAGATCTTTCCAAACCATATTAAGGTTAGCAGTACCTAGGCTATTTGAGTTTGAGTAATGACGTCCAAACCGATGATCAAACTCCACCTGATATGCCGAGCGGACAGAGAAGGTTCCAGACCTCGTAAAGTGCTAGGCTAAAAAATCTTCAACTGCCTCAACATGTAGGGGAATCTGTAATATTCTATCTACATCAACCGGTGAAAACACACTACGCAACAGTGCCTCATCCCACTGTCCAATATGGGGATCAATAATCTGTGCCACCTTTGATAACATAATTCCTCCTTTAGGGGTAATAACTTTTCTCGACTCACTAGATGGAATCGATGGATCTTCCAAAATATTGATGTGTGAGCCAGATCCAATACGCCATATGCAGCCCCTTTTGAAAGTCTGAATCCCGGCTAAAATACGTTGCCATGTAAATGAAGACCCTTTCTTCGGTCCCGCTTTTAGGATGTCCCCATTAGGATAGTATTTTGCACTCAAAACTCGTGCGCACAAAGAGTCCGGATTTTGAAGAAGTCGCCAACACTGCTTTGCTAACATAGCAAGATTAAAGCTGTGAAGGTCTCTAAAGCCCAATCCACCTTTATTCTTTGTGACACACATTTTCCACCACGCAAACCAATGCATTTCCCTCTTTTCCTATCCATCTCCCCACCAGAAACCTGCTATTTCATCGGTGATTGATTTACATATTCTTTTAGGCAACTTAAAAACTGACATAGCGTAAGATGGAATTGCCTGTGCTACAGATTTCAAAAGAATTTCTTTACCTTGAATTGATAGAAACTTTTCTTTCCATCCCTTCAATCTCTGACAAATTCTATCAACTAGATGCTAGAAACAATCGCTCCGGTCCACACCGACCATAGTTGGCAGACCAAGGTACTTATCTGACAGAGCTTCAGTTAAAATATCCAGTATACCACAAACACTCTCCCTGGTATTAACTCTAGTATTCGGGCTGAAGAAAATACTTGATTTTGGGGCACTCACTCTCTGTCCTGAACTAGTACAATAAGTATCAAGAATCCTCTTCAAAGTGTGAGCATTCTGGTCAGTTGCTCTCATGAAAATCAAGGAGTCATCGGCAAACAATAGATGAGAAATAGAGGGTGCGTTTCTGGATACTTTTATACCTTCAATCCCACCAATGTCTTCCTCATGAGCCAGCATACTTGAGAACCCTTCAGAACAAATCAAAAACAGGTAGGGGGACTAAGGATCTCCCTGTCTCAATCCTCTAGTTGGAGTAAATTCTTCCATTTCTGTATCATTGAATCTGATTCTATAGCTCACAGAGGAAACACACTCCATAATTAATTCAACCCATTGTGCATGAAATCCCATCTTTTTCCATCATCCGCCTTACAAAACCCCACTCTACTCTGTCATAGGCTTTCATCATATCCAATTTTACAACACGAACACCATTAGAGCCATGTGACTTTTTCTTAATTGTATGGAAACACGCGTAAGCTACCAGCACATTATCGGTAATTAGCCTTCCTGGCACAAAGGCACTCTGGGTAGGAGATATTACCTCCGGTAGGATTTTCTTAAGCCTGTTGGCCAACATCTTAGAAATTATCTTATAAACGACATTACACAAGCTAATAGGTCTGAATTGGGTTATTACCTCAGGGCTATCCACCTTAGGGATTAGCACAACATTTGTGGAATTCCATCCATCTGGTATCTTTTTATGACTGATCACATCAAGCACTTCTTTAGTCAGCTCATCTCCCAAAATATGCCAAAAGCGCTTGAAAAAAATATCATGAAGACCATCCGGGCCGGGGGCCTTCATATCACCTATCTGAAAGAGAGCTTTCTTTACTTCTTCCAATGTATAGGGTGCAATCAATAGCCTGTTCATCTGTGTTGTGACCACTGGTTTGACAATAGCCATAAGATCATCATCAATAAAACCTGCGTCAGAAGTGTAAAGACTCTGGAAGTAATCAAAAATGAGGGGTCTGAGGTTATCATTTCCCTCCACCCATCCATTATTATTATCTTTCAACTTCTTAATTAAATTGCGCCGCCTACGAGCCGAAGCAAAATGATTAAAATACTTCGTATTACGGTCGCCCCGGCGCAACCAATTCACACGTCCTCGCTGGGCCCAGTAAATCTCCTCCTGCGCGAGAAGGTTCTCAATAATAACTATGAGCTCCTGTTGTTTTGCCCTGATTTCAGACGTATATGGCGCGCACATTAGTTCTTCTAACTCTTTCTGAGCCGACTTTAGGCGATTATGCGGCCCCTTCAAAACCTTTTAATCCCACATATGAAGATCTCTGTGTACCGCCGCAAGTTTCTCGCTAGCTGTTGGGCATAGACCCCGAACTACTGCTTTCTGCCAAGCTGTTTTCACAACCTCCTCTATAGCCTCTTCTGCAACTATCGCGCCTCAAACTTCCGGCCATCTCGAGGTCGCGGTGCAGCTACCCCTGCCAAGTAATCCGTATCCAGAAAAATTGGCCGGTGGTCAGACTTGCCCAAATCAAGGTTAGGCAGCCCACATAATGGGTGTAGTTTCATCCATTCAGCGTTCGAAACAGCTCGGTCCAGCCATTCCCTCAATCCTCCTCTAAAGAAAGTGAATTTGTCACCATGGTAGCCAATATCTTCTAGTGAGCAATCTGAGAGTGCATCCTGGAATGCCTGAAGCCGAACTTGTTGTCGTGGTGCTCCTCCTTCCTTTTCAGATGAGAATAAGATCTCGTTAAAATCACCAATCGCAACCCATGGAAGTCTAGACTGAGCATGCAAATCACGAAGGCGTAGATACGTTCTCTCCTTATTATCCCAGTTTGGCTCTCCGTACATACAACATAACCTCCACTCTTTCCCATCTAGTTCCTCCACCGCCACATCAATGCAACTAAAGGTAGTAGTCCGAGAGTAGATCCTAACCTCCTTCTTCTAGACTAGTAACAATCCACCCTTTCTGCCATCAAGACATGGTGCCACAATTTTATAATCCATCCCCATCTTCCTCATCAGAATCTCTGCCTTATACTCATCCAGGTGCGTCTCAGATAGAAAAAACGCATCTGGATTATGTTGCCTCTGGATGGCCAGAAGTGACCGAACTATCGGGGCACCGAGGAGACCCCGACAGTTCCAACTTATGAGTTTCATTGTTCCCGGCGACCCTCCCCGAAGGAGGACGCCGATATATCATTTGTTACTACTGAAGATCCCGCCTTCAACCTTTTATTGTCATGAATTCTCTGGCCGATATTGCAAACTGCCGTAACCAATCGAATCATCGATCCAATCACGTCAACATGACCTTCATCCTTACGTATACAACAGGGGTCTCTCACCCATACACAAAGACAACGAGGACTGGAGTTGGACTCCATCCAAACAGGAGACACGAGCAAGATCGGCCTCTCCAGGAACGCCCTAGCCGCCACGACTAGACGTCAGACTTCCACAACACGTGAAACGCACCTCAGATGATCAACATGGGAAGAAAAATACGCGGAGCCGCCGCAACGACAATAAACCAGCAGATCAGCAATCTTTGTACATGCTAATTACATCCAACTGAGGTTTAGTTCGAGATTTCTTTCGGACAGCAGGCATGTAGTTTTGAGCTGCAAGTTTTACGAGATATAAAACACGCCGAGTAAGGCCGTGTAATATTTTCAGCCCCATTGGCACATGAGAATACCTTTAGGAAATTTGGTGAGATCGGGATCAGCTTGCTGATGTGTAGAACCAGCACGGCTGAACTTAGAAAACTACCATAGGCAAACCATTATGAGTTAGGCCCTGAAATTTTTATAAGTTGACAAAGACACGATCTGAGATGCACTGTAAAATTCTCAGAGTATGTGTGCCATCGGAGATCATGTGTGAAGAAGCCCTGTGCATGGACCCCCGCACACTCAAGATCATACGTGGTCGAGTGGTGCGACAAGGAGGTCCATCAGCTCCATGTTATGTTTGTGAGCGAGCCGATCTACGGCAAAGTCACATATTTTGGTAGCACACTCAAGATCATGCGGCGATCGAGTGATGCATTTTGGAGATTGGCTCCATGATTAAACATAAATTGGTTCATGCCATGTGTAAAATGATTAACAGTGCCAACACACTTTATTTGGTCATTCGGCATCGACGAGGCCAAATATTTCATAGAATGTCTTGCAATATATTCCTTTTCCGCGACCGACAAGGCCGGAATTATCCATCTCTGTCTAGGCCTATGAGGCTAGACAAACTTCTCCTTGGCTGACGAGGCCAGGAGATCTTTCCCCTTTTCATGATTGACGAGGCCGGAAATCATTTATGTCCTGATCGAGGAGGCTGAACTTACTTTTGTCCGTGACCGACGATGCCAGACACATTCTTGGAGACTTTCCTATGAACCCGGTGCCGATGAGGCCGGACGTTTCATACCAAGGGCCGACGAGGCCTTGGAACATTCATACCTACCACTTTTACTTCTCAACATACCATGAGAATAGTTTAGGCTACAAGACGGCGACCATCAGCGCAGCTTAATCGGAGGTGTTTTGCAGGATTACTAGCAGATGTAATTAACCGAATTGTCTTACGAGGCTCCGGGAACCAGAATCTCCACAACCGCTGGATATTAGTCAGATGTATTTGTTCATGGCGCATATTTGTAATCATGTGGGAAACCGCACTTTGTAATTCTCATGAGAATTAATAAAGCAATATTTCCCTATGTTTGTATCCTTTACTTTTTTGTATACTATTGTATACTGGCACGTCTGCATTTTATTTTATCGCCATTACGCATTAGGAAATATACCTACACGGGGACGTTTCTTTTCACGAAACAACGGTTTCATGACTATCAATGGGTCGGGGTCGGAGTAGTCCTCATCTCCCCACGCGGTGACAAAATGAGTCCCGTCCTACAAATCCACATTGTCGACTCCAATAATGTGGCAGAATATGAAGCCCTCCTCCACGACCTTTGCATCGCGGCCTCCATGGGAATCTGGCTCATCATTTGCGGCAGGGTCTCCGATCTCATTGTCCAGCAAGTGATGAAAACTGTGACACAAATGATCCAAAGATGACGGCCTATTGTGCAGCGGATCACCGACTGGAGGGGAGGTTTGGGGCATGAGATGCTTCCCTTGGGATGTGTTTAGTAGCGTGTTGATACGTCTCCAACGTATCTATAATTTTTTATTGTTCCATGCTATTATATTATCTGTTTTGGATGTTTATGGGCTTTATTATGCATTTTTATATTATTTTTGGGCCTAACCTATTAACCGAAGGCCCAGTGCAAATTGCTGTTTTTTTGCCTATTTCAGTATTTCGCAGAAAAGGAATATCAAACGGAATCAAAACCGAATGAAACCTTCGCGAGGATCTTTTTTGGAATAATCGCAATCCAGGAGACTTGGAGTGGACGTCAAGGAAGCAGTGAGGTGGCCACGAGGTAGGGCGGCGCGCCCAGGGGGGCCAGGTGCACCCCCACCCTCATGGGCCCCTCGCAGCTCCACCGACCTACTTGTTTCGTCTATTTATACTCTTATACCCTGAAAACATCCAGGGGAGCCACGAAACCACTTTTCCACCGCCGTAACTACTACCTCTTGAGCATTGCGTTGGTTTTCCCTTGAAGAGGAAAGGGTGATGCAGCAGAGCAACACAAGTATTTCCCTCAGTTTTTGAGAACCAAGGTATCAATCCAGTAGGAGGCCACGCACGAGTACCTCGCACCTACACAAACAAATAAACTCCTCGCAACCAACGCGATAAAGGGGTTGTCAATCCCTTCACGGTCACCTACGAGAGTGAGATCTGATAGATATGATAAGACAATATTTTTGGTATTTTTTATGATAGAGAGAAATAAAGATGCAAGTAAAATAAATGGCAAAGGAAATAACTAAGTATTGGAAGATTAATATGATGGAAAATAGACCCGGGGCCATAGGTTTCACTAGAGGCTTCTCTCGAGAGCATAAGTATTATGGTGGGTGAACAAATTACTGTTGAGCAATTTACAGAACTGAGCATAGTTATGAGAATATATAGGTATGATCATGTATATAGGCATCACGTCCGAGACAAGTAGACCGACTCCTGCCTGCATCTACTACTATTACTCCACACATCGACCGCTATCCAGCATGCATCTAGAGTATTAAGTTCAAGAGAACAGAGTAACGCTTTAAGCAAGATGACATGATGTAGAGGGATGAACTTGTGATGGCCTGGCTTATTAGGGATGATAGACTACTCATATCAATAAGGAATTCCTTCTTTTCCGGGAGCCCATTCTGATAGAACTCCAAAGTTAAGCGTGCTCAGCTTGGAGTAGTGTCAGGATGGGTGACTGACCGGGAAGTTGCTCCCGGGTGCGCACGAGTGAGGAGAAAGTGCGCAGAAAAGACTAGTATTGATCTGTGGGGCCAGTCTAGATCCCGCCAGGAGTAATGACCACCGGCAGGTGTGTCTGGGGTGTTACAAAACTCATCAATATGATATAAACCCCATCTTGTTATCCTCGATGGCAACAGTAAAATACGTGCCTTGCTGCCCCTACTGTCACTAGGAAAGGACACCACAAGATTGAACCCAAGGCTAAGCACTTCTCCCATCAATCTAGTAGGCCAAACCAAACTGATAATTCAAAGGGACTTGCAAAGATAACCAATCATACATAAAAGAATTCAGAGAAGATTCAAATATTGTTCATAGATAAACTTGATCATAAACCCACAATTCATCGGTCTCAACAAACACACCGGAAAAGAAGATTACATCGAATAGATCTCCACAAGAGAGGGGAGAACTTTGTATTGAGATCCAAAAAAGAGAAAATAAGCCATCTAGCTAATAACTATGGACCCGTAGGTCTGAAGTAAACTACTCACACTTCATCGGAGAGGCTATGGTGTTGATGTAGAAGCCCTCCGTGATCGATACCCCCTCCGGCGGAGCTCCGGAAAAGGCCCCAAGATGGAATCTCGTGGATACAGAAAGTTACGACGGTGGAATTAGGGTTTTGGCTCCGTATCTGGTAGTTTGGGGGTACGTAGGTATATATAGGAAGAAGGAGTACATCAGTGGAGCAACATGGGCCCCATGAGGGTAGAGGGCATGCCTGGGGGGGTAGGCGCGCCCCCCTACCTCGTGCCTTCCTGGTGATTGCTTGACGTAGGGTCCAAGTCCTTTGGATCATGTCCGTTCCGAAAATCACATTCCCGAAGGTTTCATTCCGTTTGGACTCCGTTTGATATTCTTTTTCTGCGAAACTCTGAAATAGGCAAAAAACAACAATTCCGGGTTGGGCCTCTGGTTAATAGATTAGTCCCAAAAATAATATAAAAGTGTATAATAAAGCCCAATAATGTCCAAAACAAGATATAATATAGCATGGAACAATAAAAAATCTAGATACGTCGGAGACGTATCAAGCATCCACAAGCTTAATTACTGCTCATCCTCGAGTAGGTAAATGATAAAAACAGATTTTTTGATGTGGAATGCTACTTGGCATAATTTCAATGTAGTTCTCTTAATTGTTGTATGAATATTCAGATCCAAAAGATTCAAGAAAAAAGTTCAATATTGACATAGAAATAATAATACTTCGAGCATACTAGCTAACCAATTATGTTTCTTCAAAATAACATGGCCAAAGATATTCCCTACAAAATCATATAGTCTGGCTATGCTCCATCTTCACCACACAAAGCAATTATGTTTCTTCAAAATAATAATCCCTACAAAATCATATAGTCTGGCTATGCTCCATCTTCACCACACAAAGTATTCAAATCATGCACAACCCCGATGACAAGCCAAGCAATTGTTTCATACTTTTGGTGTTCTCAAACTTTTTCAATCTTCACGCAATACATGAGCGTGAGCCATGGACATAGCACTATGTGGAATAGAATGGTGGTTGTGGAGAAGACAAAAATGAGAAGATAGTCTCACATCAACTAGGCGTATCAATGGGCTATGGAGATGCCCATTAATAGATATCTATGTGAGTGAGTAGGGATTGCCATGCAACGAATGCACTAGAGCTATAAGTATATGAAAGCTCAACAAAAAAGAACTGATGTAGGGTAGAACCCTAGTTGGCCGATCTTTCATGAAAGGAGCGGATCCCACGTTGAACACGATGAACACGAGGAGGGAAACAAGGGAAATCACAAGAGGAAACACAAGAGGAACACTCAAACTAACAAGAACAAGTCACACAAGTGCTAGATCCTCGAATACATAAGAGAAGATACACGATCCAAAATCAACAACGGACGATACATGGTAACCGGTCTTCTTCGTGAGGAGGTCTTGAGTTCTTCCCTAAAGAGGGGTCTTGAATCCTCTTGGGGGATCTTCTCCGGTGGAGGCTTGAATCTCCGAGGAGAAGGTAACCAAGTGGATGAGCAAAGCTCTCACACAAACATGAGCTAAACCTTTGCTAACCCTAGCTAGAAGGAATAGGTGGAGTATATATAGTCTTAGTGCAAAAGAGGGGGCGAAGGGGTACATGGGCTGCGGCCCAACACGCATCAGCGCACATGCGTCGAACGTCTGGGGGTCACCAGTCGTTCGGAGGCTCGCGAGGGTCCGAACGTTCGGTGCCTGTCGGACGTCCGTAGTTTCGGCTCGGGTGGTCTTCGGCCGGACGTTCGGTCGGGGTCGGTCGTCCGATGGTCGTCGGTCGTCCGGGTGGCATCGGACGTCCATGGGTTTGGTCTCGGGTGTGAAGACACCGGTCGTCCGGAGGGGGCCGGTCGTCCGATGCCTGGGGGTCGTCGGACGTCCAATCCAGGCCGGTCGTCCAGAGCCTGTAGCTTCTCCTGCATCTCTTCTCCTTTTCCGTCTTCACGTCCACCTTCCTCTTCTTCTTCTCCTTGCTCCTTAGCTTCTCCATGATACCTGAGTATGCACAATGTATCCATATGAGGTAGTAGCCATGTCTCATGTGTATCAAAGTGGAAATGTGAGAGGAGAGATGTCACCTCGGTTTCAAGAGCTCTTGCACGTGCTCGTGTCATGGGTCCAAGAGGTGTCGAAGGAGATGTAGTTGGGTGATACGTCTCCAACGTATCTATAATTTTTGATTGCTCCATGCTATATTATCTTCTGTTTTGGACATTATTGGGCTTTATTTTCCACTTTTATATTATTTTTGGGACTAACCTATTAACCGGAGGCCCATCCCAGAATCACTGTTTTTTTGCCTATTTTAGGGTTTCGAAGAAAAGGAATATCAAACGAAGTCCAAACATAATAAAACCTTCGGGAACATGATTTTTGGAACGAACAAGATCCAGGAGACTTGGACCCTACGTCAAGCAACCAACAGGGAGGCCACGAGGTAGGGGGGCGCGCCTACCCCCCCAAGTGCGCCCTCCACCCTCGTGGGCCTCCTATTGCTCCACCGACGTACTTCTTCCTCCTATATATACCTACGTACCCCCAAACGATCAGATACAGAGCCAAAACCCTAATTCCACCGCCGTAACTTTCTGTATCCACGAGATCCCATGTTGGGGCCTGTTCTGGAGCTCCGTCGGAGGGGCATCAATCACGGTGGGCTTCTACATCAACACCATAGCCTCTCCGATGAAGTGTGAGTAGTTTACCTCAGACCTTCGGGTCCATAGTTATTAGCTAGATGACTGCTTCTCTCTTTTTGGATCTCAATACAAAGTTCTCCCCCTCTCTTGTGGAGATCTATTCGATGTAATCTTCTTTTGCGGTGTGTTTGTTGAGACTGATGAATTGTGGGTTTATGATCAAGTTTATCTATGAACAATATTTGAATCTTCTCTGAATTCTTTTATGTATGATTGGTTATCTTTGCAAGTCTCTTTGAATTCTCAGTTTGGTTTGGCCTACTAGATTGATCTTTCTTGCAATGGGAGAAGTGCTTAGCCTTGGGTTCAATCTTGCGGTGTCCTTTCCCAATGACAGTAGGGGCAGCAAGGCACATATTGTATTGTTGCCATCGAGGATAACAAGATGGGGTTTTCATCATATTGCATGAGTCTATCCCTCTACATCATGTCATCTTGCTTAAGGCGTTACTCTATTCTTATGAACTTAATACTCTAGATGCATGCTGGATAGCGGTTGATGTGTGGAGTAATAATAGTAGATGCAGGCAGGAGTCGGTCTACTTGTCTTGGACGTGATGGCTATATACATGATCATACCTAGATATTCTCATAATTATGCTCAATTCTGTCAATTGCTCAACAGTAATTTTTCACCCACCGTAAAATACTTATGCTCTTAAGAGAAGCCACTAGTGAAACCTATGGCCCCCGGGTCTATCTTCATCATATTAAATCTTCCAATACCTAGTTATTTTCATTGCTTTTATTTTACTTTGCATCTTTATCATAAAAATACAAAAATATTATCTTATCATATCTATCAGATCTCACTCTCGTAAGTGACCGTGTAGGGATTGACAACCCCTTATCGCGTTGGTTGCGAGGATTTATTTGTTTTGTGTAGGTGCGAGGGACTCACGCGTAGCCTCCTACTGGATTGATACCTTGGTTCTCAAAAACTGAGGGAAATACTTACGCTACTTTGCTGCACCACCCTTTCCTCTTCAAGGGAAAACCAACGCAAGTGCTCAAGAGGTAGCAAGAAGGATTTTTGGCACCGTTGCCGGGGAGGTCTACGCAAAAGTCAACATACCAAGTACCCATCACAAACCCTTATCTCCCGCATTACATTATTTGCCATTTGCCTCTCGTTTTCCTCTCCCCCCACTTCACCTTTGCCGTTTTATTCGCCCTCTCTCTCTCCATCCTCCCTCTCTTTCTCTATTTGCCTCTTTTGCCCGTTTCTTGTTTGCTCGTGTGGTTGGAATAGTTGTTTATTGATTACTAAACAGAGAACCTAAGATCTATGGATCCTCATCCACTTGCTAATCTTTTTAAGAGATCCAATTATGATGAACCAATTGCTAGTGAGTTTTGTGCACTAGATTATCTTTATGAGGTTTTGCTTGAAATTCGTGAATCTGAAAAGTGTGATGAATTACTTTATGAAGCGATTCACGATAGATCTTTGAATAAAAAGCATGATTGCAATGATTTTATTATAAATTCTATTTATGTAAATTGTGCTAATAATATGCAAAATCCTAAGCTTGGGGATGCTAGTTTTTCTATGTCCTCTACTTGTTGCAATGATCATGATTGGGGTGATTCTTCTTATGATCTTGAAAATTTATTTAAGCCCCATGATGAATATGAGATTGATAATAGTGTTTGCAATATTATTGAAAGTGGGTTTGGACAGGTCATGACTTTAGTTAATGTTAATCCCACTATTTTGGAAGAGTGTCAACTTTGCATGCATGTGATCGTGTTGAAAATATTTTATGTGATAGCTATTTTGTTAAATTTTCTTATGATCCTACATGTAATTATTATGAGAGAGGAAAATATGGTGGTAGAAATTTTCATGTTACTAAATTACCTCTCGTTATGTTGAGATTGCTATTGTTTCTTTCCTCTTCCTTGCATATGCTAGTTTTTGTTTGCCTTGATAATTTGTTTGCCTATAAGATGCCTATGCATAGGAAGTATGTTAGACTTAGATGTGTTTGTCACGTGTTTTATGATGCTCTCTTTGTGTTTCAATTCTTGTCTTTCATGTGAGCATCATTGAAATATTATGCCTAGCTATAAGGCTTTAAAGAAAAGCGCTTGTTGAGAGACAACCCAATTTTTTTACTTTCTGTTATTCAATAAATAATTTATCTAGACTCTGTTTTGGTTGTGTTTTTTGTGTTTAATTAGTGTTTGTGCCAAGTAGAACCATTGGGAAGACTTGGGCAAAGTCTTGTTAATCTTGCTGTAAAAAACAGAAACTTTAGCGCTCACGAGAACTGCTGCCATTTTTATTTGGAAAGTGATATTTAGTTAATTATTTTTGAAGATGATTAATATATAAATTCCTCACGTCCAGAAATTTATTTTAGAATTTTTTGGGTTCGAGATCTTGCGCTAGCTATATATTACTACAGATTGTTCTGTTTTTGACAGATTCTGTTTTTCGTGTGTTGTTTGCTTATTTTGATGAATCTATGGCTAGTAAAATAGTTTATAAACCATACAGAAGTTGGAATACAGTAGGTTTAAAACCAATATAAATAAAGAATGAGTTCATTACAGTACCTTGAAGTGGTTTTTTGTTTTCTTTCGCTAACGGAGCTCACGAGATTTTCTACTTTAAGTTTTGTGTTGTGAAGTTTTCAAGTTTTGGGTAAGGATTTGATGGATTATGGAACAAGGAGTGGCAAGATCCTAAGATTGGGGATGCCCATGGCACCCCCAAGATAATCTAAGGACACCTAAAAGCCAAAGCTTGGGGATGCCCCGGAAGGCATCCCCTCTTTCGTGTACTTCTATCGGTAACTTTACTTGGAGCTATATTTTTATTCACCACATGATATGTGTTTTGCTTGGAGCGTCTTGTATGAGTTGAGTCTTTATTTTTTAGTTTACCACAATCATCTTTGTTGTACACACCTTTTGAGAGAGACACACATGATTCATAAATTATTAGAATACTCTATGTGCTTCACTTATATCTTTTGAGTTATATAGTTTTGCTCTAGTACTTCACTTATATCTTTTAGAGCACGGTGGTAGATTTGTTTTATAGAAACTATTGATCTCTCATGCTTCACTTAGATTATTTTGAGAGTCTTAAATAGCATGGTAATTTGCTTAAATAATCCTAAGATGCTAGGTATACAAGATTAATAACAAAATTCTCTTATGAGTGTGTTGAATACTGTGAGAAGTTTGATACTTGATAATTGTTTTGAGATATGGAGATGGTGATATTAAAGTTGTGCTAGTTGAGTAGTTGTGAATTTAAGAAATGCTTGTGTTAAAGTTTGTGATTCCCATAGCATGCACGTATGGTGAACCGTTATGTGATGAAATCGGAGCATGATTTATTTATTGATTGTCTTCCTTATGGGTGGAGGTCGGGGATGAGCGATGGTCTTTTCCTACCAATCTATCCCCCCTAGGAGCATGCACGTAATACTTTGCTTTGATAACTTGTAGATTTTTGCAATAAGTATATGAGTTCTTTATGACTAATGTTGAGTCCATGGATCAACGCACTCTCACCCTTCCACCATTGCTAGCCTCTCCAATACCGCGCACCTTTCGCCGGTATCATACACCCACCATATACCTTCCTCAAAACAACCACCATACCTACCTATCGTGGCATTTCCATAGCCATTCCGAGATATATTGCCATGCAACTTTCCACCATTCCGTTTATCATGACACGCTCCATCATTGTCATATTGCTTTGCATGATCATGTAGTTGACATCGTATTTGTGGCAAAGTCACCATTCATAATTCTTTCATACATGTCACTCATGAGTCATTGCATATCCCGGTACACTGCCGGAGGCATTCACATAGAGTCATATTTTGTTCTAAGTATCGAGTTGTAATTCTTGAGTTGTAAGAAAATAAAAGTGTGATGATCATCATTATTAGAGCATTGTCCCAGTGAGGAAAGGATGATGGACACTATGATTCCCCCACAAGTCGGGATGAGACTCTGGGCGAAAAAAAGAGAGGCCATAAAAAAAGAGAGAGAAAAGGCCCAAATAAAAAAATGAGAGAAAAAGAGAGAAGGGACAATGTTACTATCCTTTTGCCACACTTGTGCTTCAAAGTAGCACCGTGATCTTCATGATAGAGAGTCTCCTATGTTATCACTTTCATATACTAGTGAGAATTTTTCATTATATAACTTGGCTTGTATATTCCAATGATGGGCTTCCTCAAAATGCCCTAGGTCTTCGTGAGCAAGCAAGTTGGATGCACACCCACTTAGTTTCTTTTTGAGCTTTCATATACTCATAGCTCTAGTGCATCCGTTGCATGGCT
Source organism: Triticum dicoccoides (assembly GCF_002162155.2). Taxonomy (NCBI): domain Eukaryota; kingdom Viridiplantae; phylum Streptophyta; class Magnoliopsida; order Poales; family Poaceae; genus Triticum; species Triticum dicoccoides. Next base: position 591,595,528 of record NC_041390.1, read on the forward strand.
ATCCCTACTCGCTCACATTGATATCTATTGATGGGCATCTCCATAGCTCGTTGATACGCCTAGTTGATGTGAGACTATCTTCCCTTTTTGTCTCCTCCACAACCACCATTCTATTCCACCTAAAGTGCTATGTCCATGGCTCACGCTCATGTATTGCGTGAAGATTGAAAAAGTTTGAGAACACCAAAAGTATGAAACAATTGCTTGGCTTGTCATCGGGGTTGTGCATGATTTAAATACTTTGTGTGGTGAAGATAGAGCATAGCCAGACTATATGATTTTGTAGGGATTGTTGGGGAATGTAGTAATTTCAAAAAAAAATCCTACGCACACGCAAGATCATGGTGATGCATAGCAACGAGAGGGGAGAGTGTTGTCTATGTACCCTCGTAGACCAATAGCGGAAACGTTATGACAACGCGGTTGATGTAGTCGTACGTCTTCACGGCCCGACCGATCAAGCACCGAAACTACGGCACCTCCGAGTTCTAGCACACGTTCAGCTCGATGACGATCCCCGGACTCCAATCCAGCAAAGTGTCGGGGAAGAGTTCCGTTAGCACGACGGTGTGGCGACGATCTTGATGTTCTACCATCGCAGGGCTTCGCCTAAGCATCGCTACAATATTATCGAGGATTATGGTGGAAGGGGGCACCGCACACGGCTAAGAGAACGATCACGAAGATCAACTTGTGTGTCTATGGGGTGCCCCCTGCCCCCGTATATAAAGGAGTGGAGGAGGGGAGGGCTGGCCCTCTCTATGGCGCGCCCTAGGGGAGTCCTACTCCCACCGGGAGTAGGATTCCCCCTTTCCTAGTCCAACTAGGAGTCCTTCCAAGTAGTAGGAGTAGGAGACAAGGAAGGGGAAGGGAGAAGGGAAGGAAGGAGGGGGCGCAGCCCCTCCCCCTAGTCCAATTCGGACTAGGACTTGGGGGGGGGGGGGCGCGGCCTGCCCTAGGCAGCCCCTCTCTCTTTCCCGTATGGCCCAATAAGGCCCAATACTTCTCCCGGCGAATTCCCGTAACTCTCCGGCACTCCGAAAAATACCCGAATCACTCGGAACCTTTCCGAGGTCCGAATATAGTCGTCCAATATATCGATCTTTACGTCTCGACCATTTCGAGATTCCTCGTCATGTCTCCGATCTCATCCGGGACTCCGAACTCCTTCGGTACATCAAAACTCATAAACTCATAATATAACTGTCATTGAAACCTTAAGCGTGCGGACCCTACGGGTTCGAGAACAATGTAGACATGACCGAGACACGTCTCCGGTCAATAACCAATAGTGGAACCTGGATGCTCATATTGGCTCCCACATATTCTACGAAGATCTTTATCGGTCAGACCGCATAACAACATACGTTGTTTCCTTTGTCATCGGTATGTTACTTGCCCGAGATTCGATCGTCGGTATCTCAATACCTAGTTCAATCTCGTTACCGGCAAGTCTCTTTACTCGTTCCGTAATACATCATCTCGCAACTAACTCATTAGTTGCATTGCTTGCAAGGCTTAAGTGATGTGCATTACCGAGAGGGCCCAGAGATACCTCTCTGACAGTCAGAGTGACAAATCCTAATCTCGAAATACGCCAACCCAACATGTACCTTTGGAGACACCTGTAGAGCTCCTTTATAATCACCCAGTAACGTTGTGACGTTTGGTAGCACACAAAGTGTTCCTCCGGTAAATGGGAGTTGCATAATCTCATAGTCATAGGAACATGTATAAGTCATGAAGAAAGCAATAGCAACATACTAAACGATCGGGTGCTAAGCTAATGGAATGGGTCATGTCAATCACATCATTCTCCTAATGATGTGATCCCATTAATCAAATGACAACACATGTCTATGGTTAGGAAACATAACCATCTTCGATCAATGAGCTAGTCAAGTAGAGGCATACTAGTGACGTTTAGTTTGTCTATGTATTCACACAAGTATTATGTTTTCGGTTAATACAATTCTAGCATGAATAATAAACATTTATCATGAAATAAGGAAATAAATAATAACTTTATTATTGCCTCTAGGGCATATTTCCTTCAGTCTCCCACTTGCACTAGAGTCAATAGTCTAGTTCACATCGCCATGTGATCTAACATCAATAGTTCACATCTTTATGTGGTTAACACCCATAGTTCACATCGATATGTAACCAACACCCAAAGGATTTACTAGAGTCAGTAATCTAGTTCACATCGCTATGTGATTAACACCCAAAGAGTACTAAGGTGTGATCATGTTTTGCTTCTGAGATAATTTTAGTCAACGGGTCTGTCATATTCAGATCCGTAAGTATTTTGCAAATATCTATGTCAACAATGCTCTGCACGGAGCTACTCTAGCTAATTGCTCCCACTTTCAATATGTATCTAGATCGAGACTTAGAGTCATCCAGATCTGTGTCAAAGCTTGCATCAACGTAACTCTTTACGACGAACCTTTTGTCACCACCATAATTGAGAAATATTTCCTTATTCCACTAAGGATAATTTTGACCACTGTCCAGTGATCTACTCCTAGATCACTATTGTACTCCCTTGCCAAAAATAGTGTAGGGTATACAATAGGTACACAGCATGGCATACTTTATAGAACCTATGATTGAGGCATAGGGAATGACTTTCACTCTCTTTCTATCTTCTACCATGGTCGGGCTTTGAGTCTTACTCAGTTTCACACCTTGTTACACAGGCAAGAACTCTTTCTTTGACTGTTCCATTTTGAACTATTTCAAAATCTTGTCAAGGTATGTACTCATTGAAAAAACTTATCAAGCGTCTTGATCTATCTCTATAGATCTTGATGCTCAATATGTAAGTAGCTTCACCGAGGTCTTTCTTTGAAAAACTCCTTTCAAACACTCCTTTATGCTTTGCAGAATAATTCTACATTATTTCTGATCAACAATATGTCATTCACATATACTTATCAGAAATGTTGTAGTGCTCCCACTCACTTTCTTGTAAATACAGGCTTCACCGCAAGTCTGTATAAAACTATATGCTTTGATCAACTCATCAAAGCGTATATTCCAACTCCGAGATGCTTGCACTAGTCCATAGATGGATCGTTGGAGCTTGCACATTTTGTTAACACTTTTCGGATTGACAAAACCTTCTGGTTGCATCATATACAACTCTTCTTTAAGAAATCCATTAAGGATTGCAGTTTTGTTATCCATTTGCCAGATTTCATAAAATGTGGCAATTGCTACATGATTCAGATAGACTTTAAGCACCGATACAAGTGAGAAAATCTCATCATAGTCAACACCTTGAACTTTTTCAAAAACCTTTTTCGACAAGTCTAGCTTTGTAGATAGTAACACTACTATCAGCGTCCGTCTTCCTCTTGAAGATCCATTTAATCTCAATGGCTTGCCGATCATCGGGCAAGTCAACCAAAGTCCGTACTTTGTTCTCATACATGGATCCTATCTCAGATTTCATGGCATCAAACCATTTCGCGGAATCTGGGCTCATCATCGCTTCCTCATAGTTCATAGGTTCATCATGATCTAGTAGCATGACTTCTAGAATAGGATTACCGTACCACTCTGGTGCGGATCTTACTCTGGTTGATCTATGAGGTTCAGTAGTATCTTGTTCTGAAGTTTCATGATCATCATCATTAGCTTCCTCACTAATTGGTGCAGGTGTCACAGAAACCGGTTTCTGTGATGTACTACTTTCCAATAAGGGAGCAGGTACAGTTACCTCATCAAGTTCTACTTTCCTCCCACTCACTTCTTTCGAGAGAAACTCCTTCTCTAGAAAGGATCCATTCTTAGCAACAAATGTCTTGCCTTCGGATCTGTGATAGAAGGTGTACCCAACATTTTCTTTTGGGTATCCTATGAAGATGCACTTCTCCGATTTGGGTTTTGAGCTTATCAGGTTGAAACTTTTTCACATAAGCATTGCAACCTCAAACTTTAAGAAACGACATCTTAGGTTTCTTGCCAAACCATAGTTCATACGGTGTCGTCTCAACGGATTTAGATGGTGCCCTATTTAATGTGAATGTAGCTGTCTCTAATGCATAACCCCAAAACGATAGTGGCAGTAGACTTGCCAGATGAGCTCTTCTTGTGTGATGAAGACTTTGAGGAAGACTTGGACGAAGACTTGGAGTATTTCTTCTTCTTCTTGTCGTCAGAGTCATATTCCTTGCTCTTCTTCTTCTTTTTGTTCTCATTGTCCCACTGTGGACACTCAGAGATGAAGTGGCCAGGTTTTTTGCACTTGTGACATGTTTTCTTCTTGTAGTCGTGAGAAGAAGCTTCATCATTCCTTGAGCTTGATCGGGAAGACTTTCCGAAGCCTTTCTTCTTGGTGAATTTTTCGAACTTCTTCACAAGCATAGCAAGTTCCCTTCCAATGTCTTCAGGATCATCAAAACTGCTGTCAGATTCTTCTTCAGATGAGGAGACAGCTTTTGCCTTCAAGGCACGAGTTCGCCCATAGTTTGGACCGTAGATATCTCTTTTCTCAGAAAGCTGAAACTCATGTGTATTGAGCCTCTCAAGTATGTCAGATGGATCGAGTGTCTTGAAATCAGGATGTTCTTGAATCATCAGGGCTAGGATGTCAAATGAACTATCAAGTGATCTCAGTAGTGTCTTGACAACTTCATGTTTGGTGATCTCAGTAGCGCCGAGGGCGTGAAGCTCATTTGTGATGTCAGTGAGTCGGTCAAATGTGTGCTGGACATTCTCATTGTCATTTCGCTTGAAGCGGTTGAAGAGGTTGCGAAGGACACTGATTATCTGATCTCTCTTGGTTGAGATGCCTTCATTGACCTTGGAGAGCCAGTCCCAGACCAGCTTAGATGTCTTCAAAGCACTCACACGGCCATACTGTCCTTTGGTCAGGTGACCATACATGATATTCTTGGCAGTAGAGTCCAGTTGAACAAATTTCTTGACATCAGCAGCAGTGACACCTTCTCCAGCCTTGGGAACGCCGTTTTCGACGACATACCATAGGTCGACATCAATGGCTTCAAGATGCATGCGCATCTTATTCTTCCAGTAGGGATATTCAGTTCCATCAAAGACGGGGCATGCAGCAGAGACTTTAATTATCCCTGCAGTCGACATAGCTAAAACTCCAGGTGGTTAAACCGAATCACACAGAACAAGGGAGCACCTTGCTCTGATACCAATTGAAAGTGCGTTATATCGACTAGAGGGGGGGTGAATAGGCGATTTTTATGGAAGTCTTCAACACGTGGAAGTTATGAAGACAAACGATAGAAATAAACCTATTACCATGCAGTGGAAGGTAGACTACACTAGGCAAGCCATAGTCAAGTATTCAATAAAGTGAAAGCACAATGACTTAATAGCAGCAATGTAGTAAGGATCAGGTAGGAAGATATTATGAAGCCATACAGAACATGCAGTCACTCAGTGAAGACAAAAGATAGTGCAAACATACAATGACTTCACAAGGAGCAACAGTAAGTAAAGGGAAGGGAAGATGAAACCAGTGACTCGTTGAAGACAATGATTTGTTGGACCAGTTCCAGTTGCTGTGACAATTGTACGTCTGGTTGGGGCGGCTAGGTATTTAAACCTTAGGACACACAGTCTCGGACACCCAGTCCTGAACACGCAGCTCAGGACACCCAGTCCTCACCGTATTCCCCTTGAGCTAAGGTCACACAGACCTCGCCCAATCACTCTGCTAAGTCTTCAAGGTAGACTCCCAAACCTTCACAGACTTCGTTCACCGGCAATCCACAATGTCTCTTGGATGCTCAGAACGCGATGCCTAACCGGCTGGGGGATGCACAGTCCTCAAGTGTAATAAGTCTTCAGATCACTCAGACAAGAAGACTTAAGTGATGCCCAATTCTCTTTGGCTCTGGGTGGTTAGGGCTTTATCCTCGCAAGGAATTCTCTCTCAAAGGCTTCGAGGTGTGTTGCTCTCAAACGACAAAAGCCGTACACTCATTCTGAGCAGCCAACCATTTATGGTTGTGGGGGGTGGGCTATTTATAGCCACTTGGCAACCCGACCTGATTTGTCCGAAATGACCCTGGGTCACTAAGGAACTGACACGTGTTCCAACGGTCAGATTTCAAACTCACACAACAACTTTACTTGGGCTACAAGCAAAGCTGACTTGTCCGACTCTGGACAAGATTCGCTCTCGTATTCTTCACTCGAAGACATAGGTTTTTGGTTAGGCATCACTTCAGTCATTCTGACTGGTTCTCTTGGACCCCACTTAACAGTACGGTGGTTCCTATGACTCAACACAAAAGAAAAAGAACTACGAAAGATCTAAGTCTTCGAGCTCCATAGGCTTCATGTGGTGTCTTGTCTTGTCATAGTCTTCAATGTGAATATCTTCATATACCACCTTTGACTTCAATGTCTTCATACATTTTTCGGGGTCATCTCTGGTAGGAAAACCGATGAGGGACATCTACCTGTGTTATCCTGCAATTCTCATAAACACATTAGTCCCTCAACTAGGTTTGTCGTCAATACTCCAAAATCAACTAGGGGTGGCACTAGATGCACTTACAATCTCCCCCTTTTTGGTGATTGATGACAAACTAGTTGAAGTTTTCAACGGGGAATATAATCTGTGAAATTGTAAAGGATAAGGAATTGTCTTCATAAGTTGCAAGGGCTCCCCCTGAAGATGTGCATATAAGTAATTTGCTTTTGGAATGCAAATGCACATGGCAGGTTGTACTTGTGGAGATTCACTTCAACTTATGATGACAATCCACTATGCATGTGAAAGTATATGAAGATAATGACAATGCATAATGGAAAATGGACGTCTGCAGAATGATCTAAGTGCGGAATTTATCGTCGCACATGCATAATTTATCATCGCAAAACAAAGTGGCAGATAAGTAGCAGACGACCATCGAGTTTAAGTGTTACAACTCAAAGAACCAAATGTAGCAAAACGAGAGTTGTAAGCACGAAGCAAAATATAAAGCACCCGCCCATATGGACCTGCTTGAAGAATATCAACCTCATATGCTTCTCCCCCTTTTGTCAGTAAGGACCAAAAAGGTTTGAAGACATAGAGCATCTACTCGTTCCCATGCGGAGTAGGTGAAGTAGCAGGGTCGTTGGTGGTGTTTGGCGGTACTGAAGAGATTGGAGCAGAGTTGATGCATGCTGAAGGAGGTGGTGGTGAAGTAGCATCATCTTCATCCTCGATAACTCGGGCAGTCACTGTTGCAGCAGATGAAGAGAACTCAGAGTCTTCAAGGGATGGAGTTCCTAGCAGCATAGCTCTTCGAGGAGGTGTGGAGTCAAACTTGAATCGCTCAGTGAAGCCATCCTCTTGGAGACCATCTTCAGAACACATCATCGTTAGCCCTTTTCATGTGCGGCGACAGGTTTCATGGGCAACGAAAGCATTCTTGGTGGCAAGATTGCGAATGCGATTAACCTCCACCAAGAGGCTTTTCATCTGACGTTTCAGCCAGTCATGATGCCTATCCTGTTTCTGATGAAGAGCCACAAGAAGCTCTCGGTCGTTGAGAACACGAGTGCGCTTCTTGGGTCTTGGAGCAGTTGTACTATCAGTGGCTTCAGTAGACGCAGGGTGTGGTGCATGTGTAGTGCCAGCCAAAGGATACACCCGAGTGACTGCTTCAACTCCTTCAATGTTCTGTGAGAAACTCTGATGCTCTGCATTCTGAAGACTTAGAGGTTCCTTTGCAGGCTCAGGATAGATGGCTTCAGTAGAGATATCCACATCAGGCAGAAAAATCCTATGATTGCGAGCAGATGGCTGATATGAGATATCGGAGTGAAGTTTAATTAGCCGCATTACCCATGGGGCGTAGAACTTTAAGCCAAACAGATCAGAGCCTGATGCAGCAAGTTGGCAGATGAATAAGTCCTGTGCATTGAAGCATTTTCCATGAAGAATATAGAAGACCAAAGTCTTCATTGCACCCTCAAGCTTGGCATTTGGAGAGTGCCCTTTGATGGGCTAGAGAGTTCACCTGATGATGTGATAGATGGTTCTTGGCAGATACTCAAGGTCTTCAATAAAGAACTCTGTTAGATAAGCAACATCTTGGGGCAATGGCTTCATCATGCCGAGCATCTGACTCATATCAGGTTCCGGCCTCTTAAAGATGCTCTCAATAGCTTCACTATGCAGCTGACAGCCATGCTCGTAGAGATCGTCAGGAGTGGGCAAACCAGTGAGCTCAATGATGTCAAATGCATTGGCTTCATGATGAACATTTCCGGTCATCCACTCTAGGACCCAAGTCTTCGGATCTCTGCCGTACCCGCGGATGTAAAGTGTGGCATAGAATTGGAGCAGCAGCTCTTCGTTCCAATGCTCTTGGTCAGTAACGAATGGCAGCAGTCCAACTTCCTTGAAGCAATCCAAAGCTTCTTCCAGACAAGGCAGACCAGCTATGGCTTCAATGTCAAGGTGCTTGTGTGGGAAGATGCGACCTTGGTTGTAAAGAATGCATGAGTAATAGCTTCGCTGAGGATAGCTCCAGAACCGATCAGATGATATCCTTTCCCTTGAGTAGGGGTTCCTGGAGCTATCGAAGAATGTGTTGTCTGCCCTGAAGCCATTGATATTGAAGGAGCCAGGTGCTGATGCAGGACCTGGGAACCTTGGCAATCTTGGGATTGGCTTCTATACCTGAGGCCTGTGCTCAACATGATAGTCGAACTGGGGACCGGCAGCAGACTCGGGAACAGAAGTGACGGGGTCAGTGGCTTCGCTGTCTTCTTCTTCCGTTGGGGAGGGCTCCACATTAGCTTCATTGGTGGTTGTGGCAGCTGCAAGATTTTCATCCTCCACTTGACGAGCTGGAGGGTCGGTCACAAGCACGTTCTCCTTGAGAACTGCTTCTTGGTGGGACAGGGGAGTGGCAACTTGTGGGACTTCATCTTCCGCGGCTGATGCAGCCGGATTGTCTTTAGTAGAGACTTGAGGCCTTGGACCTTTGCGAAGCCTGCGCAACGCGGGCGACGCCTGTGGAGTTGGGGTGGGTTGGGCCTCATAGTTTTCTTCCTCTTGTGGGCGATCTGCCCATGAAGCATCCTGTGCAATTGGCGTCAGTGGACGACCAATGCTGATGAGTTCGCTATTCTGAGAAAGGACTGCACCATCTTCTACATTGTCATGTTGACTAATGTCTTCAGCAGCGATGGGATCAGCTACTGGAAAGTCTTCAGCTTCATGACCCTCCGTGGAAGCAGGCTCATGGATAGTCAGTTGGCGTTCAGCTTCAGGATAGACCATAGAAATGGGTTCAACTATCAAGGGCTCTGTGGGAGCAGCCCGATCTTTCTTGGTCTTCCTCTTCTTCTTGGAGGGGGCAGTTGGAGAGGCTTCAGAATGTTTCCTCCTGGCTTCAGCCTCAGCAGTCCTTGTCTTCTTGAGCTCTGAAGCGGTTGACCGGCTTTTTGGCTTCGAGCCAGTCAGTCTAGTTGGGAAGACAATCGGAACTGCTTCCTGTCGTGGTGCGTCAGGTTCAGCCGTAGCAGGCTTCTTCTTCTTCTTTGCGGCCATCCTGGGGTCGATGCCAGGACGCCCAAGGGCCTTGCGCTTCTCAGCCTCATTGTAGGCTTGCACACATCTGTCAGCCAGAGTCTTCATGCGCTCACGCGAACCCTGAGCTTCTGCACGTTTCTTTACAAAGGCTTACTTGAGCTCGTGCATCATACTCTTGAAGTTCTTCACTTCCTGCACACTGAGCTTGGCCATATGCTTCTTGAACTGAGCCTTTTCATAGTCAATCTTTTGCTTCAGTTCAACAAAGCGCTGGGCAATAGCGAGTTCTGAAGCAATGGCGCCTTGGAAGGCGACACTGAGGCCAATTGGTAGCTGCAGATCTTCAAAACTGATGTTTGGCGTGTCAAACCACTCGTCAATGAAGTTGTGGATGATGGTCACATCAAAGAGAGGCAGATCATTGAAGATTTCTGCTTCTTCTTTTCTCTTGATGAGTTGCTCAAGAGCGGCATCTGCTAGATCTTCATCACTTGACAGATCAATGTCGTCATTGCGCAGAATGGCAGCAGCAGTTAGCTCTTATCCGGTGTGAGGCAGAGGCATCTTGACTTTCTGGGGCTTGGAGATGCGAGATAAGTCTTCGGACTGCACACTGTCTTCAGGAGGTGCAGTTGCCAGTGGCTTCGCCCTTGAGATTTTTGGTGAGGGGGCAGGCTTTGAAGCTTTAGGCTTCTTCATCATCTTTGTCTTCGGCGCTGTAGGAGCTTCTTCTGATTCAGCGTCAGCTGCAGGCTCATTCACTGCAGTCCCTTGAACTAAGATGCGGGTGATGAGGCCTTCAAGGTTGTAGAAAGGACCAATGACATTGGGTGTTGCATCTCGTGTGCCATCTTCCCTTGGTGCCGAGGGACCAGGGTTGAAGTCTAACCCCAAAGTCTTCTTGTTCTGCTTCACTGAGTTCTGGGCAAACTGGAAGTTGCGCTTGAACAGATTGTTGTCACGATACCATAGTAGTGACGATGGGTGTGCATCAGCAGGCTGTGGCCCACGGACCATGCAGGGATAGAAGCCTTGTTCAATGGCTTCATCTCTGGACCTGGGCAGAAGATTCTTGTATAGGATGTCTCCCCAAGGTCTCTTAATGGCGTTTTTCTCAGCATATTCCTGGGTTACAAATCGGTATTTGAACCATTGTTCTGCCCAATATCTTCGAATCCATTGGATTCGGGTCTTGCGCTGATTGTAATCCTCTTCGGGATCTGTCTTGTACAGTTCTGAGAGTTCATCTGGCAGATCTCTGGATGTTTCTCCACGACGCTTTCTGCCACCCTTCCTTGCCGCTTTCTCTGAAGCCATAAACTTTAACTTGAAAGGCTTCAACACGTTCAAAGGCTTCAAAGGTTTTCGCTTGCTGGACCAACAGGAACTGGCTTCGGGAGAATTAATGTGATGCTGTAAGAATTCTGCAAATGAATGCAGACTATGAGAACCAAAGGATTCTCCCACGGACATGTACCTGTGACAGCATTAAGGTGCGAGGGAAGGGGAAGAGGTCATATGCATTCTCAGAAGATTTTGAAGATAAATCAGTTTAGAAGACATTGACCTCATCGTGCGAAGACATTCACTCATAGATAAGGAGTTGGTTCTAGATTTGTACGAATCCACAGATCAGTACAAGTGACGAATCTAACTACTTTGTGAAGCATAAGTGAATATACTAGGCATGTTATGAGATGCAGTATGAGAGAGATCTAACTTGTGTGAATAGAAACTGCTTGTGGTAGAAATTTTGACAAATCCGTAGGATCAACGGTGCTGTAAAAAGGAAGTTTTATTTACCACACTAAGAACTGCTAGACGAAGTGGAAGATGAGGCCGAGCAGTTCGATCTTCCGTGCCCTAACTTGGCGACGGAGGACACCTACGGCAGCGGCAGAGAGGACAATGTCCGCGGTCGGCGTGAAGATGGCGTCGGAGAGGTTGCGGTAGTGAAGCGCTTCGTCGCCGGCGTCGTCGAGGGCTAGCGGTGGCGCTAGGGTTCGTGCGAGAGTGGAAGAAGAGATAATGACCGCTGTGAAGTGTGTATTTATAGGTACATGGGTGGCACTGCGCTATTACACAGGTGCCCCTGGCGATTCGCATCTAAGAAACACGTGGCCATTATGCGGAATGTTGGGGTTTGTTCCATGTCCCACGCACACCTTGATTGTTGGGTGGTCGTTCCTACTTCTCCGGGTTTCATGTGGAGGAATGAGCATTGAAAACGGACTTAATGGTTGTCTCTGTATCTTCTGCTGACAAGGACGCAGAGAAGACATTCGATAATTTCAATAGAATGCATATGATTTGGAGAGATAGAATTTGAGATAGAAAGCATAGAGAGGTTAGGGTCCGATCACATTCACTTAGTTCAAAAGATTCAACAATGAAGACATAGCTATAAGTGAATGCTGTAGAGGACAGAACACTAATATATATATATATATATATATATATATATATATATATATATATATATATATATAATCAACATAGTGAAGATAATCATGAAGATATGTTGAGATCGAAGCCAAACCAAATGTGAAGACATTGCAAGGTAACGCCATGAGTGAAACACTTCAAAATAGAACATTTGGTGGTGGCGTTACCCACCGTATAGGAAGTATTAGACCCAGACACGGCGCACAATTATCGTGGCGCTCCGAAGTCAAATTCCACATTAATGTATTCACACTTAGAATGTATGCCTTCATTGATTGAAGATATACTTTACTTCGTGTGTTGCACATCTAAGTCATCAATATGCATAAGGATTAGGATGTGTGCCTAATCACAGGACATTTGAGGATTCCAGGATATTTAGCTCACACCGTAACTTGCAAAATCTCTTCTCATCCAAGGGCTTGGTGAAGATATCTGCCAATTGCTCTTCAGTGTTGACGTGTATGATATCAATATCTTCCTTCACAACATGATCTCTGAGAAAGTGATGACGAATTTCAATGTGCTTTGTCTTCAAGTGCTGAACTAGGTTGTTGGCGATCTTGATGGCGCTTTCATTGTCGCAGTAAAGTGGCACTTGCTTCAGATGAATGCCATAGTCCTTGAGTGTTTGCTTCATCCACAGAAGCTGAGCGCAGCAAGATCCAGCAACAATGTATTCAGATTCAGCAGTGGAGAGAGATACACAGTTCTGCTTCTTTGAAGACCAACATACAAGTGATCGTCCCAGAAAGTGACATGTGCCTGATGTAGACTTGCGATCAACTTTGTCACCAGCATAATCAGCATCCGAGAATCCAACCAGATCAAACTCTGAGCCCTTTGGATACCATAATCCTAGAGTTGGGGTGTGAGCCAAATATCGAAGAATTCGCTTCACAGCTAAGTGATGCGACTCCTTTGGTGCCGCTTGAAATCGAGCACACATGCAAACACTAAGCATAATATCTGGCCTAGATGCACATAGATAAAGTAAAGAACCAATCATGGAGCGGTATACCTTTTGATCGAACTCTTTACCATTGTCGTCGGGACCTAGATGATGTTTGGCTGGCATATGTGTTGTGAAGCCTTTGCAGTCTTGCATACCAAACTTCTTCAGGCAATCTTTGAGATACTTCTCTTGAGATATGAAGATGTCGTTGCGTTGTTGTCGTATTTGAAGACTGAGGAAGAACTTCAGCTCTCCCATCATGGACATCTGATATTGCTCTTGCATCATATATCCAAACTCTTCACTGTACTTCTGATTGGTGCAGCCGAAGATAATGTCATCCACATATATTTGGCACACAAACAGTTCACCATCATATGTCTTCATGTAGAGAGTGGGGTCTAGGGAACCAGGTATGAAGCCTTTGCTCTTCAGGAAGTATTTGAGTGTGTCATACCAGGCCCGAGGGGCTTGTTTGAGGCCATACAGTGCCTTGTTGAGCTTGTATACCATGTCAGGATGTTTTGGATCTTTAAAGCCAGGCGGTTGTGCAACATACACTTCTTCTTCAATCTTGCCATTGAGAAAAGCACTCTTGACATCCATTTGATATAGAAGTATGTTGTGATGATTTGCATAGGCCAGCAGTATGCGTATGGCTTCAAGTCTAGCCACAGGAGCAAATGTTTCATCGAAGTCAATGCCTTCCACTTGAGTATATCCTTGAGCAACGAGACGAGCTTTGTTTCTGAAAACTTGACCATGCTCATCTTGCTTGTTGCGGTATATCCATTTGGTGCCTATTATATTGTGCTTCCGTGGATCAGGACGCTTAACTAGTTCCCATACATTATTCAGCTCAAACTGTTGAAGCTCTTCTTGCATAGCTTGAATCCATTCAGGTTCCATGAAGACTTCTTCAACTTTCTTGGGTTCTGTTATTGAGACGAATGCGAAGTGCCCACAGAAATTTGCTAGCTGAGTTGCCCTTGAATGAGTGAGTGGACCGGGTGCATTGATGCTATCAATTATTCTTTCAATCTGCACTTCATTGGCAACACGAGGATGTACAGGGCGAAGACTTTGCTCTTGCTGATCATTGTCGTTGTTAGAAGGAATGTCTTCAGGCTGAGCATTGTCTTCATGTTGATTAGGTGCTGAGATGATAAGTTCTTCTTCAGGATGAGCTTCAGAAGGTATAATTTCTCCAGTTCCCATTAGCTTGATTGATTCACTGGATGGAACTTCATCTAGCACATTTGGCAGTTGCTCTCTTTGTGAACCATTGGTCTCATCGAACCGCACATCCACTATTTCAACCACTTTGTAATGAAAGAGATTGAAGACTCTATAGGAGTGCGAATCCTTTCCATATCCAAGCATAAAACCCTCATATGTTTTTGGTGCAAACTTTGAGGTGTGATGTGGGTCCTTGATCCAGCACCTTGCGCCAAATACTCTGAAGTAACTGACATTTGGCTTCTTGCCAGTAAGGAGCTCATAAGATGTCTTGTTCAAAAGCTTGTGAAGATAAACACGATTGATTGTATGGCATGCAGTATCAATGGCTTCAGGCCAGAATTTTCTTGGGGTCTTGTATTCATCTAGCATCGTTCTGGCCATCTCAATGAGTGTTATGTTCTTGCGTTCGACGACGCCATTCTGCTGTGGCGTGTACGGGGCTGAGAATTCATGTGTGATGCCCAAGGTATCAAGATATGTATCAAGGCCAGTGTTCTTGAATTCAGTGCCATTGTCACTTCTGATGTGCTTTATCTTGGCGCCATAATTGTTCATAGCTCGATAGGCGAAGCGTCTGAAGACATCCTGCACTTCAGTCTTGTAAAGGATTATGTGCACCCAAGTGTATCTAGAGTAATCATCAACAATAACGAAGCCATAGAGGCATGCAGTAGTAGTAAGAGTTGAGTAATGAGTGGGACCGAAAAGATCCATGTGAAGCAGTTCGAAGGGTCGAGTAGTGGTCATGATTGTCTTCGAGGGATGTTTGGCCCTCGTCATCTTTCCTGCCTCACAGGCACCGCATAAGTGATCTTTCTTGAACTTGACGCCCTCGATGCCCATGACATGCTTCTTCTTTGCCAGGGTGTGGAGGTTCCTCATGCCAGCATGCCCAAGCCTCCGATGCCAGAGCCAGCATTCTGAAGCTTTTGCTAGAAGACATACGACAAGCTGTGGTCCTGCTGAGAAATCTACCACATACAAATCATCTTTTCGATACCCTTCAAACACTAGAGACTTATCAGATTCCATTAGTACAAGGCAATGATATTTTCCAAGTATTACGATCATGTTCAAATCGCAAAGCATTGAGACAGACATTAAGTTGAAGCCAAGGGATTCAACAAGCATGACTTTATCCATGTGTTGATCCCTTGAGATTGCAACTCTACCTAGACCCAATACCTTACATTTACCAGTGTCGGCAAATGTGATGTGGCTCTTGTCAGATGGACGTAAGGTTGAGTCCATAAGAAGACTTCTTTTGCCAGTCATGTGATTTGTACACCCACTATCAATAATCCATTCTGAAGACGCTGGTGTCGTACCCTACAGTGCAGTTAGGGGGATAGGCTTCACCAAGAGCATTGTGAAGCAAAAACATTTGACGAACCAATGGGTTATGAAAGCTTAGATCCAGATTGGGACTAATAGGGAGAGTAGCAAGCGATTCAGGAACGAAGTACATAGTAAGACCATTCGGGCATTTGATCTTGCACCCTACAAGATGTTTAAGGTCCCCAGCAATGGCGTCAGACGATTTTGGTTTTCTGCTGGAGACCTTTCCCTGCAAAAGAGAGTTAAGCTTTCTTAGCCACCCACATCTTCAAGGGTGGCTGAGAAGCAATAAGTCTAAGTGCATCATTTGAGAATTTTGGCTTTGGAGCCCTAGCAAACAGTCTTGCAGGCGGACAATAGTACTCATAAGAATAGGCAGAATAGTTCTTGGTCTTATGAACATGGCGGTTTGATGAACCGCTCTCATATTCATATGCCTGAGTATGGTTTCCCTGCAAAACATTTGCGTTAGTGCGACTCAGGTGAGTCCTCTGTCTGTATGAAGCCTTTGGACCGTATGAAGCCTTTGGTCTGAGGTTTGTCTTCTTCACGTGAGGTGTCATGATGACATTCACAGGAAGATTCTCCAGACACCTTTTCGGAACCCAGATCTTCTTCATAGGCGGTCCATTCCTGCAGTTAGTACCAATGTACCTGGCAAACACTTCACCATTCTGATTCTTAAACAGTATATAGTTTGCATCAAAGGATTCATCAATGATAATGGGGTTAGCACAAGTGAAGCCAGATAGATTGGATGGGTCTGCTGAAGGTTCCTTTGCAGCAACCCACATGGTTTTGGGGTACTGCTCAGGTTTCCAGTAAGAGCCATCATCATTCATTTTCCTTACGAACCCAACACCCTCTTTCCTCGGGTTTCGGTTCAGTATCTGCTTTTTGAGGACATCACATAGTGTCTGATGCCCTTTAAGACTTTTGTACATCCCTGTTTCAAGCAATGTCTTCAACCTAGCATTCTCATCAGCAATAGCAGTGGTATCCTCAGCAGAGGGGTTAGTTACCACATCAACAGTTGAAGATATTGCAACAGTAGTAGCAGTAGAACATTCAGCAACAGAAGTAACATTATCACGCTCAATGCATTTAAGACATGGTGGTTCAAACCCTTCCTGAGTGGGACTGATCTGTTTGGTGCGAAGTGACTCGTTTTCCTTTTGAAGATCTTCATGAACCGCTCTCAATTTCTCAAGATCTTGCTTCCTTTAAAGATAATCATAGGAAAGCTTTTCATGAGTTGTTGAGAGAGTTTCATGGCGACTTTCAAGTTCCTGATACTTAACATGAAGATTTTTTATGTCTTCAATTAAGGATTCAGATCGAGTCATTTCAGCACCTAACAGATCATCGCTTCTGTCTAGCAGTTTTTGAATATGTTCCATAGCTTTCTGTTGTTCAGTTGCAATTTTAGCAAGTGTTTTGTAGCTGGGTTTTGAGTCACAATCAGAGTAATCGTCACTAGATGTTTGATAGTGAGTAGTGCGTGTGTTTACCTTGGCACCGCGTGCCATGAAGCAGTAGGTAGAAGCGGAGTAGTCCTTGTCATTTGCATCGGTGTCGGTGAAGAGGTCATTGTCTTCAGTATTGAAGATGGACTTGGCAACGTATGCTGTAGACAGACTTGCGACGCCTGAATCGGACTCCTCCTCAGACTCCACCTCCGCCTCCTCAGAAGCGGACTCCTCCTCTGAATCCATTTCCTTGCCAACAAACGCACGTGCCTTGCCAGATGAGCTCTTCTTGTGTGATGAAGACTTTGAGGAAGACTTGGACAAAGACTTTGAGTATTTCTTCTTCTTCTTGTCGTCAGAGTCATATTCCTTGCTCTTCTTCTTCTTTTTGTTCTCATTGTCCCACTGTGGACACTCAAAGATGAAGTGGCCAGGTTTCTTACACTTGTGACATGTTTTCTTCTTGTAGTCGTGAGCAGAAGCTTCATCATTCCTTGAGCTTGATCGGGAAGACTTTCTGAAGCCTTTCTTCTTGGTGAATTTTTTGAACTTCTTCACAAGCATAGCAAGTTCCCTTCCAATGTCTTCAGGATCATCAGAACTGCTGTCAGATTCTTATTCAGATGAGGAGACAGCTTTTGCCTTCAAGGCACGAGTTCGCCCATAGTTTGGACCGTAGATATCTCTTTTCTCAGAAAGCTGAAACTCATGTGTATTGAGTCTCTCAAGTATGTCAGATGGATCGAGTGTCTTGAAATCAGGACGTTCTTGAATCATCAGGGCTAGGATGTCAAACGAACTATCAAGTGATCTCAGTAGTGTCTTGACGACTTCATGTTTGGTGATCTCAGTAGCGCCGAGGGCTTGAAGCTCATTTGTGATGTCAGTGAGTCGGTCAAATGTGTGCTGGACATTCTCATTGTCATTTCACTTGAAGCGGTTGAAGAGGTTGCGAAGGACACTGATTCTCTGATCTCTCTAGGTTGAGATGCCTTCATTGACCTTGGAGAGCCAGTCGCAGACCAGCTTAGATGTCTTCAAAGCACTCACACGGCCATACTGTCCTTTGGTCAGGTGACCACAGATGATATTCTTGGCAGTAGAGTCCAGTTGAACAAATTTCTTGACATCAGCAGCAGTGACACCTTCTCCAGCCTTGGGAATGCCATTTTCGACGACATACCATAGGTCGACATCAATGGCTTCAAGATGCATGCGCATCTTATTCTTCCAGTAGGGATATTCAGTTCCATCAAAGACGGGGCACGCAGCAGAGACTTTAATTATCCCTGCAGTCGACATAGCTAAAACTCCAGGTGGTTAAACCGAATCACACAGAACAAGGGAGCACCTTGCTCCGATACCAATTGAAAGTGCGTTATATTGACTAGAGGGGGGGTGAATAGGCGATTTTTATGAAAGTCTTCAACACGTGGAAGTTATGAAGACAAACGATAGAATTAAACCTATTACCATGCAGCGGAAGGTAGACCACACTAGGCAAGCCATAGTCAAGTATTCAATAAAGTGAAAGCACAATGACTTAATAGCAGCAATGTAGTAAGGATCAGGTAGGAAGATATTATGAAGCCATACAGAACATGCAGTCACTCAGTGAAGACAAAAGATAGTGCAAACATACAATGACTTCACAAGGAGCAACAGTAAGTAAAGGGAAGGGAAGATGAAACCAGTGACTCGTTGAAGACAATGATTTGTTGGACCAGTTCCAGTTGCTGTGACAATTGTACGTCTGGTTGGGGCGGCTAGGTATTTAAACCTTAGGACACACAGTCCCGGACACCCAGTCCTGAACACACAGCTCAGGACACCCAGTCCTCACCTTATTCCCCTTGAGCTAAGGTCAAACAGACCTCGCCCAATCACTCTGGTAAGTCTTCAAGGTAGACTCCCAAACCTTCACAGACTTCGTTCACCGGCAATCCACAATGTATCTTGGATGCTCAGAACGCGACGCCTAACCGGCTGGAGGATGCACAGTCCTCAAGTGTAATAAGTCTTCAGATCACTCAGACAGGAAGACTTAAGTGATGCCCAATTCTCTTTGGCTCTGGGTGGTTAGGGCTTTATCCTCGCAAGGAATTCTCTCTCAAAGGCTTCGAGGTGGGTTGCTCTCAAAGGACCAAAGCCGTACGCTCAATCTGAGCAGCCAACCATTTATGGTTGTGGGGGGTGGGCTATTTCTAGCCACTTGGCAACCCGACCTGATTTGTCCGAAATGACCCTGGGTCACTAAGGAACTGACACGTGTTCCAACGGTCAGATTTCAAACTCACACGGCAACTTTACTTGGGCTACAAGCAAAGCTGACTTGTCCGACTCTGGACAAGATTCGCTCTCGTAGTCTTCACTCGAAGACATAGGTTTTTGGTTAGGCATCACTTCAGTCATTCTGACTGGTTCTCTTGGACCCCACTTAACAGTACGGTGGTTCCTATAACTCAACACAAAAGAAAAAGAACTACGAAAGATCTAAGTCTTCGAGCTCCATAGGCTTCATGTGGTGTCTTCTCTTGTCATAGTCTTCAATGTGAATATCTTCATATACCACCTTTGACTTCAATGTCTTCATACATTTTTAGGGGTCATCTCTGGTAGGAAAACCGATGAGGGACATCTACCTGTGTTATCCTGCAATTGTCATAAACACATTAGTCCCTCAACTAGGTTTGTCGTCAATACTCCAAAATCAACTAGGGGTGGCACTAGATGCACTTACAATTTCACATTGTTTTAATTGAAGACCAAACTCGTAACTCAAATATTTGTCTCCGCGATCAGATCGTAGAAACCATATTTTCTTGTCATGATGATTTTCCACTTCACTCTAAAATTCTTTGAACTTTTCAAATGTTTCAGACTTATGTTTCATCAAGTAGATATACCCATATCTGCTCAAATCATCTGTGAAGGTCAGAAAATAATGATACCTGCCGCGAGCCTCAACACTCATCGGACCGCATACATCAGTATGTATTTTTTCCAATAAGTCAGTTGCTCGCTCCATTGTTCTGGAGAACGGAGTCTTTAGTCATCTTGCCCATAAGGCATGGTTCTCAAGCATCAAGTCATTCATAATCAAGTGATTCCAAAATTCCATTAGCATGGAGTTTCTTCATGCGCTGCACACCAATATGACTTAAAATGGCAGTGCCACAAATAAGTTGCACTATCGTTATTAACTTTGCATCCTTTTGGCTTCAATATTATGAATATGTGTATCACTACGGTCGAGATCCAACAAACCATTTTTGTTGGTGTGTATGACCATAGAAGGTTTTATTCATGTAAACAGAACAACAATTGTTCTCTAACTTAAATGAATAACCGTATTGCAATAAACATGATCAAATCATATACATGCTCAACGCAAACACCAAATAACACTTATTTAGTTTCAACACTTATCCCGAAAGTATAGGGAGTGTGCGATGATGATCATATCAATCTTGGAACCAATTCCAACACACATCATCACTTCACCCTTAACTAGTCTCTGTTTATTCTGCAACTCCCGTTTCGAGTTACTAATCAGCAACTGAACTAGTATCAAATACTGAGGGGTTGCTATAAACACTAGTAAAGTACACATCAATAACATGTATATCAAATATACTTATGTTCACTTTGCCATCCTTCTTATCCGCCAATCACTTGGGGTAGTTCCGCTTCCAGTGACCAGTCCCTTTGCAGTATAAGCACTTAGTCTCAGGCTTAGGACCAGACTTGGGCTTCTTCACTTGAGCAGCAACTTGCTTGCTGTTCTTCTTGAAGTTCCCCTTTTTTTCCTTTGCCCTTTTCTTGAAACTAGTGATCTTGTCAACCATCAACACTTGATGCTCTTTCTTGATTTCTACCTTCATCCATTTCATCATCATGAAAAGCTCGGGAGTCGTTTTCGTCATCCCTTGCATACTATAGTTCATCACGAAGTTCTACTAACTTGGTGATGGTGACTAGAGAATTCTGTCAATCACTATCTTATCTGGAAGATTAACTCCCACTTGATTCAAGCGATTGTAGTACCCAGACAATCTGAGCACATGCTCACTAGTTGAGCGATTCTCCTCCATCTTTTAGCTATAGAACTTGTTGGAAACTTCATATCTCTCAACTCGGGTATTTGCTTGAAATATTAACTTCAACTCCTGGAACATCTCATATGGTCCATGACGTTCAAAACGTCTTTGAAATTCCGATTCTAAGCCGTTAAGCATGGTGCACTAAACTATCAAGTAGTAATCATATTGAGCTAGCCAAACGTTCATAACATCTGCATCTGCTCCTGCAATAGGTCTGTCACCTAGCGGTGCATCAAGGACATAATTCTTCTATGCAGCAATGAGGATAATCCTCAAGTTATGGACCCAGTCTGTGTAATTGCTACCATCATCTTTCAACTTAGTTTTCTCTAGGAACATATCAAAATAAACACAGGGAAGCAACAATGCGAGCTATTGATCTACAACATAATTTGCAAAATACTATCAGGACTAAGTTCATGATAAATTTAAGTTCAATTTAATCATATTACTTAAGAACTCCCACTTAGACAGACATCACTCTAATCCTCTAAGTGATCACGTGATCCAAATCAACTAAACCATGTCCGATCATCATGTGAGATGGAGTAGTTTCAATGGTGAACATCACTATGTTGATCATATCTACTATATGATTCACGCTCGACCTTTTGGTCTCCGTGTTCCGAGGCCATATCTGTATATGCTTGACTCGTTAAGTATAACATGAGTATTCCGCATGTGCAACTGTTTTGCACCCGTTGTATTTGAACATAGAGCCTATCACACCCGATCATCACGTGGTGTCTCAGCACGAAGAACTTTCGCAACGGTGCATACTCAGGGAGAACACTTCTTGATAATTAGTGAGAGATCATCTTAAAATGCTACCATCAAACAAAGCAAAAATAAGATGTATAAAAGATAAACATCATATGCAATCAAAATATGTGACATGATATGGCCATCATCATCTTGCGCCTTTGATCTCTATCTCCAAAGTACTATCATGATCTATATCGTCACCGGCATGACACCATGATCTCCATCATCTTGATCTATATCAATGTGTCGTCACATTGTCGTCTCGCCAACAATTGCTCTTGCAACTATTGCTATCGCATAGCGATAAAGTAAAGCAATTATTGGGCCCTTGCATCTTATGTAATAGAGAGACAACCATAAGGATTTTGCCAGTTGTCGATAACTTCAACAAAACATGATCATCTCATACAACAACTTATATCTCATCACGTCTTGACCATATCACATCACAACATGCCCTACAAAAACAAGTTAGACGTCCTCTACTTTGTTGTTGCAAGTTTTACGTGGCTGGTACGGGCTTAAGCAAGAACAAATCTTACCTACGCATCAAAACCACAACGATAGTTTGTCAAGTTGGTGTTGTTTTAACCTTCGCAAGGACCGGGCGTAGCCATACTCGGTTCAAGTAAAGTTGGAGAAACTGACACCCGCCAGCCACCTGTGTGCAAAGCACGTCGGTAGAACCAGTCTCGCGTAAGCGTACGCGTAATGTTGGTCCGGGCCGCTTCATCCAACAATACTGCCGAACCAAAGTATGACATGCTGGTAAGCAGTATGACTTATATCGCCCACAACTCACTTGTGTTCTACTCGTGCATATAACATCATCACATAAAACCTAGGCTCGGATGCCACTGTTGGGGAACGTAGTAATTTCAAAAAAAATCCTACGCACACGCAAGATCATGGTGATGCATGGCAACGAGAGGGGAGAGTGTTGTCTACGTACCCTCGTAGACCGATAGCGAAAGCGTTATGACAACGCGGTTGATGTTGTCGTACGTCTTCACGGCCCGACCGATCAAGCACCGAAACTATGGCACCTCCGAGTTCTAGCACACGTTCAGCTCGATGACGATCCCCGGACTCCGATCCAGCAAAGTGTTGAAGGAAATATTCCCTAGAGGCAATAATAAAGTTATTATTTATTTACTTATATCATGATAAATGTTTATTATTCATGCTAGAATTGTATTAACCAGAAACATAATACATGTGTGAATACATAGACAAACAGAGTGTCACTAGTATGCCTCTACTTGACTAGCTCGTTAATCAAAGATGGTTATGTTTCCTAACCATGAACAAAGAGTTGTTATTTGATTAACGGGATCACATCATTAGGTGAATGATCTGATTGACATGACCCATTCCATTAGCTTAGCACCCGATCGTTTAGTATGTTGCTATTGCTTTCTTCATGACTTATACATGTTCCTATGACTATGAGATTATGCAACTCCCGTTTGCCGGAGGAACACTTTGTGTGCTACCAAACGTCACAACGTAAATGGGTGATTATAAAGGTGCTCTACAGGTGTCTCCAAAGGTACATGTTGGGTTGGCGTATTTCGAGATTAGGATTTGTCACTCCGATTGTCGGAGAGGTATCTCTGGGCCCTCTCGGTAATACACATCACATAATCCTTGCAAGCATTGCAACTAATAAGTTAGTTACGAGATGATGTATTACGGAACGAGTAAAGAGACTTGCCGGTAACGAGATTGAACTAGGTATTGAGATACCGACGATCGAGTCTCGGGCAAGTAACATACCAATGACAAAGGGAACAACGTATGTTGTTATGCGGTCTGACCGATAAAGATCTTCGTAGAATATGTAGGAGCCAATATGAGCATCCAGGTTCCACTATTGGTTATTGACCGGAGACGTGTCTCAGTCATGTCCACATTGTTCTCGAACCCGTAGGGTCCGCACGCTTAAGGTTTCGATGACAGTTATATTATGAGTTTATGAGTTTTGATGTACCGAAGTTAGATCGGAGTCCCGGATGTGATCACGGACATGACGAGGAGTCTCGAAATGGTCGAGACATAAATATTGATATATTGGACGGCTATATTCGGACACCGGAAGTGTTCCGGGTGATTTCGGAGAAAACCGGAGAGCCGGAGGGTTACCAGAACCCCCCGGGAGAAGTAATGGGCCATATGGGCCTTAGTGGAGAGAGAGAGGGGCTGCCAGAGGTGGGCCGCACGCCTCCTCCCCCCTGGTCCGAATTGGACTAGGAGAGGGGGGGGGCCCTTTCCCTCCCCCTCCCCACTTCTTTCCCCCCTCCTACTAGGAGTCCTACTCCTACTACGAGGAGGACTCCTCCTGGCGCGCCTATAGGGGCCGGCTGGCCTCCTCCCCTTGCTCCTTTATATACGGGGGCAGGGGGGCACCCCTAGGCACAAGTTGATCTTCGTGATCGTTCCTTAGCCATGTGCGGTGCCCCCCTCCACCATATTCCACCTCGGTCATATTGTAGCGGTGCTTAGGCGAAGCCCTGCGATGGTAGAACATCAAGATCGTCACCACGCCATCGTGCTGACGGAACTCCTCCCCGACGCTTTGCTGGATCGGAGCCCGGGGATCGTCATCGAGCTGAACGTGTGCTCGAACTCGGAGGTGCCGTAGTTTCGGTACTTGATCGGTCGGGCCGTGGAGACGTACGACTACATCAACCAAACGCTTCCGTTGTCGATCTACAAGGGTACGTAGATCACACTCTCCCCTCTCGTTGCTATGCATCACCATGATCTTGCGTGTGCGTAGGAAACTTTTTGAAATTACTACGTTCCCCAACAGTGGCATCCGAGCCTAGGTTTTATATGTTGATGTTATATGCACGAGTAGAACACAAGTGAGTTGTGGGCGATATAAGTCATACTGCTTACCAGCATGTCATACTTTGGTTCGGCAGTATTGTTGGACGAAGCGGCCCGGACCGACATTACGCGTACGCTTATGCGAGACCGGTTGTCCCGACGTGCTTTGCACATAGGTGGCTTGTGGGTGACAGTTTCTCCAACTTTAGTTGAACCGAGTGTGGCTACGCCCGGTCCTTGCGAAGGTTAAAACAGCACCAACTTGACAAACTATCGGTGTGGTTTTGATGCGTAGGTAAGATTGGTTCTTGCTTAAGCCCGTAGCAGCCACGTAAAACTTGCAACAACAAAGTAGAGGACGTCTAACTTGTTTTTGCAGGGCATGTTGTGATGTGATATGGTCAAGACATGATGCTGAATTTTATTGTATGAGATGATCATGTTTTGTAACCGAGTTATCGGCAACTGGCAGGAGCCATATGGTTGTCGCTTTATTGTATGCAATGCAATCACGCTGTAATGCTTTACTTTATCACTAAGCGGTAGAGATAGTCCTGGAAGCATAAGACTGGCGAGACGACAACGATGCTACGATGGATATCAAGGTGTCGCGCCGGTGATGATGGTGATCACGATGGTGCTTTGAAGATGGAGATCACAAGCACAAGATGATGATGGCCATATCATATCACTTATATTGATTGCATGTGATGTTTATCTTTTATGCATCTTATCTTGCTTTGATTGACGGTAGCATTATAAGATGATCTCTCAGTAATTATCAAGAAGTGTTCTCCCTGAGTATGCACCATTGCGAAAGTTCTTCGTGCTGAGACACCACGTGATGATCGGGTGTGATAGGCTCTACGTTCAAATACAACGGGTGCAAAACAGTTGCACACACGGAATACTCAGGTTATACTTGACGAGCCAAGCATATACAGATATGGCCTCGGAACACGGAGACCGAAAGGTCGAGCGTGAATCATATAGTAGATATGATCAACATAATGATGTTCACCAATGAAACTACTCCATCTCACGTGATGATTGGATATGGTTTAGTTGATTTGGATCACGTAATCACTTAGAGGATTAGAGGGATGTCTATCTAAGTGGGAGTTCTTTAAGTAAATTAATTGAACCTAAAATTATCATGAAACTTAGTACCTGATAGTATCTTGCTTGTTTATGCTTGATTGTAGATAGATGGCTCGTGCTGTTGTTCCGTTGAATTTTAATGCGTTCCTTGAGAAAGCAAAGTTGAAAGATGATGGTAGCAATTACACGGACTGGGTCCATAACTTGAGGATTATCCTCATTACTGCACAGAAGAATTACGTCCTAGAAGCACCGCTGGGTGCCAGGCCTGCTGCTGGAGCAACACCAGATGTTATGAACGTCTGGCAGAGCAAAGCTGATGACTACTCGATAGTTCAGTGTGCCATGCTTTACGGCTTAGAATCGGGACTTCAACGATGTTTTGAACGTCATGGAGCATATGAGATGTTCCAGGAGTTGAAGTTAATATTTCAAGCAAATGCCCGGATTGAGAGATATGAAGTCTCCAATAAGTTCTATAGCTGCAAGATGGAGGAGAACAGTTCTGTCAGTGAGCATATACTCAAAATGTCTGGGTATAATAATCACTTGATTCAATTGGGAGTTAATCTTCCAGATGATTGCGTCATTGACAGAATTTTCCAATCACTGCCACCAAGCTACAAGAGCTTCGTGATGAACTATAATATGCAAGGGATGAATAAGACTATTCCCGAGCTCTTCGCAATGCTGAAAGCTGCGGAGGTAGAAATCAAGAAGGAGCATCAAGTGTTGATGGTCAACAAGACCACTAGTTTCAAGAAAAAGGGCAAAGGGAAGAAGAAGGGGAACTTCAAAAAGAACGGCAAGCAAGTTGC
Source organism: Triticum dicoccoides (assembly GCF_002162155.2). Classification (NCBI taxonomy): domain Eukaryota; kingdom Viridiplantae; phylum Streptophyta; class Magnoliopsida; order Poales; family Poaceae; genus Triticum; species Triticum dicoccoides. Next base: position 591,622,128 of record NC_041390.1, read on the forward strand.
TACTCAAGAGAAGAAACCCAAACCTGGACCTAAGCCTGAAACTGAGTGCTTCTACTGCAAGCAGACTGGTCACTGGAAGCGGAACTACCCCAAGTATTTAGCGGATAAGAAGGATGGCAAGGTGAACAAAGGTATATGTGATATACATGTTATTGATGTGTACCTTACTAATGCTCGCAGTTGCACCTGGGTATTTGATACTGGTTCTGTTGCTAATATTTGCAACTCGAAACAGGGACTACGGATTAAGCGAAGATTGGCTAAGGACGAGGTGACGATGCGCGTGGGAAATGGTTCCAAAGTCGATGTGATCGCAGTCGGCACGCTACCTCTACATCTACCTTCGAGATTAATATTAGACCTAAATAATTGTTATTTGGTGCCAGCGTTAAGCATGAACATTATATCTGGATCTTGTTTGATGCGAAACGGTTATTCATTTAAATCTGTGAATAATGGTTGTTCTATTTATATGAGTAATATCTTTTATGGTCATGCACCCTTAAAGAGTGGTCTATTTTTATTGAATCTCGATAGTAGTGACACACATATTCATAGTGTTGAAGCCAAAAGATGCAGAGTTGATAATGATAGTGCAACTTATTTGTGGCACTGCCGTTTAGGTCATATCGGTGTAAAGCGCATGAAGAAACTCCATACTGATGGACTTTTGGAACCACTTGATTATGAATCACTTGGTACTTGCGAACCATGCCTCATGGGCAAGATGACTAAAATACCGTTCTCCGGTACTATGGAGAGAGCAACAGATTTGTTGGAAATCATACATACAGATGTATGTGGCCCGATGAATATTGAGGCTCGTGGCGGATATCGTTATTTTCTCACCTTCACAGATGACTTAAGCAGATATGGGTATATCTACTTAATGAAACATAAGTCTGAAACGTTTGAAAAGTTCAAAGAATTTCAGAGTGAAGTTGAAAACCATCATAACAAGAAAATAAAGTTTCTACGATCTGATCGTGGAGGAGAATATTTGAGTTACGAGTTTGGTGTACATTTGAAACAATGCGGAATAGTTTCGCAACTCATGCCACCTGGAACACCACAGCGCAATGGTGTGTCCGAACGTCGTAATCGTACTTTACTAGATATGGTGCGATCTATGATGTCTCTTACTGATTTACCGCTATCGTTTTGGGGATACGCTCTAGAGACAGCCGCATTCACGTTAAGTAGGGCACCATCAAAATCCGTTGAGACGACGCCTTACGAACTGTGGTTTGGCAAGAAACCAAAGTTGTCGTTTCTGAAAGTTTGGGGCTGCGATGCTTATGTGAAAAAGCTTCAACCTGATAAGCTCGAACCCAAATCGGAGAAATGTATCTTCATAGGATATCCAAAGGAGACTATTTGATACACCTTCTATCACAGTTCCAAAGGCAAGACTTTTGTTGCTAAGTTCAGAAACTTTATAGAGAAGGAGTTTCTCTCGAAAGAAGTGAGTGGGAGGAAAGTAGAACTTGACGAGGTAACTGTACCTGCTCCCTTATTGGAAAGTAGTGCAACACAGAAAACTGTTTCAGTGACACCTACACCAGTTAGTGAGGAAGCTAATGATGATGATCATGAAACTTCAGAACAAGATACTACTGAACCTCGTAGATCAACCAGAGTGAGATCCGCGCCAGAGTGGTACGGTAATCCTGTTCTGGAAGTCATGCTACTAGATCATGATGAACCTACGAACTATGAAGAAGCGATGGTGAGCCCAGATTCCGCAAAATGGCTTGAAGCCATGAAATCTGAGATGGGATCCATGTATGAGAACAAAGTATGGACTTTGGTTGACTTGCCCGATGACCGGCAAGCAATTGAGAATAAATGTATCTTCAAGAAGAAGACTGACACTGACGGTAATATTACTGTCTACAAAGCTCGACTTGTCGCAAAAGGTTTTCGACAAGTTCAAGGGATTGACTACGATGAGACCTTCTCACCCGTAGCGATGCTTAAGTCTGTCCGAATCATGTTAGCAATTGCCGCATTTTATGATTATGAAATTTGGCAGATGGATGTCAAAACTGCATTCCTGAATGGATTTCTGGAAGAAGAGTTGTATATGATGCAACTAGAAGGTTTTGTCGATCCAAAGGGAGCTAACAAAGTGTGCAAGCTCTAGCGATCCATTTATGGACTGGTGCAAGCCTCTCGGAGTTGGAATAAACGCTTTCATAGTGTGATCAAAGCATTTGGTTTTATACAGACTTTTGGAGAAGCCTGTATTTTACAAGAAAGTGAGTGGGAGCTGTGTAGCATTTCTGATATTATATGTGGATGACATATTACTAATTGGAAATGATATAGAATTTCTGGATAGCAGAAAGGGATACTTGAATAAGAGTTTTTCAATGAAAGACCTCGGTGAAGCTGCTTACATATTAGGCATTAAGATCTATAGAGATAGATCAAGACGCTTAATTGGACTTTCACGAACCACATACCTTGACAAAGTTTTGAAGAAGTTCAAAATGGATCAAGCAAAGAAAGGGTTCTTGCCTGTGTTACAAGGTGTGAAGTTGAGTAAGACTCAATGCCCGACCACTACAGAAGATAGAGAGAATATGAAAGATGTTCCCTATGCTTCAGCCATAGGCTCTATCATGTATGCAATGATGTGTACCAGACCTGATGTGTGCCTTGCTATAAGTCTAGCAGGGAGGTACCAAAGTAATCCAGGAGTGGATCACTAGACAGCGGTCAAGAACATCCTGAAATACCTGAAAAGGACTAAGGATATGTTTCTCATATATGGAGGTGACAAAGAGCTCATCGTAAAATGTTACGTTGATGCAAGCTTTGACACTGTTCCGGACATTCTAAATCGCAAACCGGATATGTGTTTACATTAAATGGTGGAGCTGTAAGTTGGTGCAGTTCTAAACAAAGCGTTGTAGCGGGATCTACATGTGAAGCGGAGTACATAGCTGCTTCGGAAGCAGAAAATGAAGGAGTCTGGATGAAGGAGTTCATATCCGATCTAGGTGTCATACATAGTGCATCGGGTCCAATGAAAATCTTTTGTGACAATACTGGTGCAATTACCTTGGCAAAGGAATCCAGATTTCACAAAAGAACCAAGCACATCAAGAGACGCTTCAATTCCATCCGGGATCTAGTCCAGGTGGGAGACATAGAGATTTGCAAGATACATACGGATCTGAATGTTGCAGACCCGTTGACTAAGCCTCTTCCATGAGCAAAACATGATCAGCACCAAGGCTCCATGGGTGTTAGAATCATTACTGTGTAATCTAGATTATTGACTCTAGTGCAAGTGGGAGACTGAAGGAAATATGCCCTAGAGGCAATAATAAAGTTATTATTTATTTCCTTATATCATGATAAATGTTTATTATTCATGCTAGACTTGTATTAACCGAAAACATAATACATGTGTGAATACATAGACAAACAGAGTGTCACTAGTATGCCTCTACTTGACAAGCTCGTTAATCAAAGATGGTTATGTTTCCTAACCATGAACAAAGAGTTGTTATTTGATTAACGGGATCACATCATTAGGTGAATGATCTGATTGACATGACCCATTCCATTAGCTTAGCACTCGACCGTTTAGTATGTTGCTATTGCTTTCTTCATGACTTATACATGTTCCTATGACTATGAGATTATGCAACTCCCGTTTGCCAGAGGAACACTTTGTGTGCTACCAAACGTCACAACGTAAATGGGTGATTATAAAGGTGCTCTACAGGTGTCTCCAAAGGTACATGTTGGGTTGGCATATTTCGAGATTAGGATTTGTCACTCCGATTGTCGGAGAGGTATCTCTGGGCCCTCTCGGTAATACACATCACATAAGCCTTGCAAGCATTGCAACTAATGAGTTAGTTGCGAGATGATGTATTATGGAACGAGTAAAGAGACTTGCCGGTAACGAGATTGAACTAGGTATTGAGATACCGACGATCGAATCTCGGGCAAGTAACATACCGATGACAAAGGGAACAACGTATGTTGTTATGCAGTCTGACCGATAAAGATCTTTGTAGAATATGTAGGATCCAATATGAGCATCCAGGTTCCACTATTGGTTATTGACCGGAGACGTGTCTCGGTCATGTCTACATTGTTCTCGAACCCGTAGGGTCCGCACACTTAAGGTTTCGATGACAGTTATATTATGAGTTTATGAGTTTTGATGTACCGAAGTTAGTTCAGAGTCCCGGATGTGATCACGGACATGACGAGGAGTCTCTAAATGGTCGAGACATAAAGATTGATATATTGGACGGCTATATTCGGACACCGGAAGTGTTTCGGGTGATTTCGGAGAAAACCGGAGAGCCGGAGGGTTACCGGAACCCCCCCCGGGAGAAGTAATGGGCCATATGGGCCTTAGTGGAGAGAGAGAGGGGCTGCCAGAGGTGGGCCACGCGCCTCCTCCCCCCTGGTCCGAATTGGACTAGGAGAGGGGGGCGGCGCCCCCTTTCCCTCTCCCTCCCCACTTCTTTCCCCTTCCTAGTAGGAGTCCTACTCCTACTAGGAGGAGGACTCCTCCTGGCGCGCCTACAGGGGCCGGCCGGCCTCCTCCGCCTGCTCCTTTATATACGGGGGCAGGGGGCACCCCTAGACACAAGTTGATCTTCGTGATTGTTCCTTAGCCGTGTGCGGTGCCCCCCTCCACCATATTCCACCTCGGTCATATTGTAGCGGTGCTTAGGCGAAGCCATGCGACGGTAGAACATCAAGATCGTCACCACGCCGTCGTGCTGACGGAACTCCTCCCCGACGCTTTGCTGGATCGGAGCCCGGGGATCGTCATCGAGCTGAACGTGTGCTCGAACTCGGAGGTGCCGTAGTTTCCGTACTTGATCGGTCGGGCCGTGGAGACGTACGACTACATCAACCAAACGCTTCCATTGTCGATCTACAAGGGTACGTAGATCACACTCTCCCCTCTTGTTGCTATGCATCACCATGATCTTGCGTGTGGGTAGGAATTTTTTTTTGAAATTACTATGTTCCCCAACAAAGTGTCGGGAAAGAGTTCCGTCAGCACGACGGCGTGGCGATGATCTTGATGTTCTACCGTCGCAGGGCTTCGCCTAAGCACCGCTACAATATTATCGAGGATTATGGTGGAAGGGGGCACCGCACACGGCTAAGAGAACGATCACGAAGATCAACTTGTGTGTCTATGGGGTGCCCCCTGCCCCCGTATATAAAGGAGTGGAGGAGGGGAGGGCTGGCCCTCTCTATGGCGCGCCCTAGGGGAGTCCTACTCCCACCGGGAGTAGGATTCCCCCTTTCCTAGTCCAACTAGGAGTCCTTCCAAGTAGTAGGAGTAGGAGACAAGGAAGGGGAAGGGAGAAGGGAAGGAAGGAGGGGGCGCAGCCCCTCCCCCTAGTCCAATTCGGACTAGGCCTTGGGGGGCGCGCGGCCTGCCCTAGGCAGCCCCTCTCTCTTTCCTGTATGGCCCAATAAGGCCCAATACTTCTCCCGGCGAATTCCCCTAACTCTCCGGCACTCCAAAAAATACCCGAATCACTCGGAACCTTTCTGAGGTCTGAATATAGTCGTCCAATATATCGATCTTTATGTCTCGACCATTTCGAGACTCCTCTTCATGTCCCCGATCTCATCCGGGACTCCGAACTCCTGCGGTACATCAAAACTCATAATATAACTGTGATCGAAACCCTAAGCGTGCGGACCCTACGGGTTCGAGAACAATGTAGACATGACCGAGACACGTATCCGTTCAATAACCAATAGCGGAACCTGGATGCTCATATTGGCTCCCACATATTCTACGAAGATCTTTATCGGTCAGACCGCATAACAACATACGTTGTTCCCTTTGTCATCGGTATGTTACTTGCCCGAGATTCGATCATCGGTATCTCAATACCTAGTTCAATCTTGTTACCGACAAGTCTCTTTACTCGTTCCGTAATACATCATCTCGCAACTAACTCATTAGTTGCATTGCTTGCAAGGCTTAAGTGATGTGCATTACCGAGAGGGCCCAAAGATACCTCTCCGACAATCGGAGTGACAAATCCTAATCTCGAAATACGCCAACCCAACATGTACCTTTGGAGACATCTGTAGAGCTCCTTTATAATCACCCAGTTACGTTGTGACATTTGGTAGCACACAAAGTGTTCCTCCGGTAAATGGGAGTTGCATAATCTCATAGTCATAGGAACATGTATAAGTCATGAAGAAAGCAATAGCAACATACTAAACGATCGAGTGCTAAGCTAATGGAATGGGTCATGTCAATCACATCATTCTCCTAATGATGTGATCCTGTTAATCAAATGACAACACATGTCTATGGTTAGGAAACATAACCATCTTCGATCAACGAGCTAGTCAAGTAGAGGCATACTAGTGACGTTTAGTTTGTCTATGTATTCACACAAGTATTATGTTTCCGGTTAATACAATTCTAGCATGAATAATAAACATTTATAATGAAATAAGGAAATAAATAATAACTTTATTATTGCCTCTAGGGCATATTTTCATCAGGGATAACTTTCTTTGGCCATGTTATTTTGAGAGGACATAATTGCTTAGTTAGTATGCTTGAAGTATTATTGTTTTTATGTCAATATTGAACTTTTGTGTTGAATCTTTCGGATCTGAATATTCATACCACAATTAAGAAGAATTACATTGAAAATATGCCAAGTAGCATTCCACATCAAAAATTCTGTTTTTATCATTTACCTACTCGAGGACGAGCAGGAATTAAGCTTGGGGATGCTTGATACATCTCCAACGCATCTATAATTTTTGATTGCTCCATGCTATATTATCTTCTGTTTTGGACATTATTGGGATTTATTATCCACTTTTATATTATTTTTGGGACTAACCTATTAACCGGAGGCCCAGCCCAGAATTGTTTGTTTTGCCTATTTTAGGGTTTCGAAGAAAAGGAATATCAAACGGAGTCCAAACGGAATAAAACCTTCGGGAACGTGATTTTTGGAACGAACAAGATCCAGGAGACTTGGACCCTAAGTCAAGCAACCAACAGGGAGGCCACGAGGTAGGGGGGCGCGCCTACCCCCCCAGGCGTGCCCTCCACCCTCGTGGGCCCCCTGTTGCTCCACCGACGTACTTCTTCCTCCTATATATACCTGCCGACGCCCAAACGATCAGATACGGAGCCAAAACCCTAATTCCACCACTGTAACTTTTTGTATCCACGAGATCCCATCTTGGGGCCTGTTTCAGAGCTCCGCCAGAGGGGGCATCGATCACGGAGGGCTTCTACATCAACACAATAGCCTCTCCGATGATGTGTGAGTAGTTGATACGTCTCCAACGTATCTATAATTTTTGATTGTTTCATTCTATTATATTATCAACCTTGGATGTTTTATATGCTATTTTATATGATTTTTGGGACTAACCTATTAACCCAGAGCCCAGTGCCAGTTTTTGCTTTTTCCTTGTTTTAGAATATCGCAGAAAAGGAAAATCAAATGGAGTCCAATTGACCTGAAACTTCACGGAACTTATTTTGGATCAGAAGAAGCCCAGAAGACTTGGAGTCCACGTAAGGGAAGCTTCAAGGAGGCCACGAGGTAGGGGGGCACGCCCACCCCCTTGGGCGCGCCCTCCACCCTCGTGGCTCCCCTGACGTACTTCTTCCACCTATATATCTCCATATACCCTAAAAATATTGGAGAGCACAATAGATCGGGAGTTCCGCCGCCAGAAGCCTCCGTAGCAACCGAAAGCCAATATAGACCCGTTCCGGCACCCTGCCGAAGGGGGCAATCCCTCTCCGATGGCCATCTTCATCATCCCGGTGCTCTCCATGACGAGGAGGGAGTAGTTCTCCCTCGGGGCTGAGGGTATCTACCAGTAGCTATGTGTTTGATCTCTCTCTCTCGTGTACTTGAGGTGATACGATTTTGATGTATCACGAGCTTTGCTATTATAGTTGGATCTTATGTTTCTCCTCCCCCTCTACTCTCTTGTAATGGATTGAGTTTTCCCTTTGAAGTTATCTTATCGAATTGAGTCTTTAAAGATTTGAGAACACTTGATGTATGTCTTGTTGTGCGTATCTATGGTGACAATGGGATACCACGTGATTCACTTGATGTATGTTTTGGTGATAAACTTGCGGGTTCCGCCCATGAACCTATGCATAGGGGTTGGCACACGTTTTCGTCGTGATTCTCCGATAGAAACTTTGGGACACTCTTTGAGGTCCTTTGTGTTGGTTGAATAGATGAATCTGAGATTGTGTGATGCATATCGTATAATCATACCCACGGATACTTGAGGTGACATTGGAGTATCTAGGTGACATTAGGGTTTTGGTTGATTTGTGTCTTAAGGTGTTATTCTAGTACGAACTCTAGGGCTGTTTGTGACACTTATAGGAATAGCCCAACGGATTGATTGGAAATAATAACTTTGAGGTGGTTTCGTACCCTACCATAATCTCTTCGTCCGTTCTCCGCTATTAGTGACTTTGGAGTGACTCTTTGTTGCATGTTGAGGGATAGTTATGTGATCTAATTATGTTATTATTGTTGAGAGGACTTGCACTAGTGAAAGTATGAACCCTAGGCGTTGTTTCCTAGCATTGAAATATCGTTTGTGCTCACTTTTATCATTAGTTACCTTGCTGTTTTTATATTTTCAGACTACAAAAACCTTTATCTACTATCCATATACCACTTGTATCACCATCTCTTCGCCGAACTAGTGCACCTATACAATTTACCATTGTATTTGGTGTGTTGGGGACACAAGAGACTCTTTGTTATTTGGTTGCAGGGTTGCTTGAGAGAGACCATCTTCATCCTACGCCTCCTACGGATTGATAAACCTTAGGTCATCCACTTGAGGGAAATTTGCTACAGTCCTACAAACCTCTGCACTTGGAGGCCCAACAACGTCTACAAGAAGAAGGTTGTGTATTAGACATCAAGCTCTTTTCTGGCTCCATTGTCGGGGAGGTTAGCGATTGAAGGTATATCTTTAGATCTTGCAATCGAGTCTTTTAGTTTCTTGTTTTATCACTAGTTTAGTTTATAAAAGAAAACTATAAAAAATGGAATTGAGTTTGTCTCATACGCTTCACCTTTTTAATATCTTTCGTAAGTATGATGGAAAGGAAAATTGTGCTCAAATGCTAGATGAAGAATTACATAGAATGCTTGGCATAAAATATGTGAATGATGAGCATGATTGCAATGTTTTTAGTATGAACCCCTTGAATATCCATGGTACTAATGATGATTGCACTAGTTATGATGAAAATGTCTCCTATAAACATGTCCATTTCTGTGGAGTGCATTGGGTTTGTATGTACACACCAAATAGAGAAGATAGATATTGCAAGAGGCATAAGTACTTAGAAACTAAATTGTTGCAAGAAAGGCTAGATGAATGTGCTGAAAATTTAAATTATCTTGGCCATACTTGTGAGCTTTGCAATGAACATGATCATTTCAGTACCTAATGCAAATTGTTTCATGATCATATCGTGTCCAAAAATTGTGATGACTTGATTTCCCTTGCACATTATAATGAACTTAGTTTGCTTATGGGTTACGAAGAAATGAAACGTATAACTAATTATCTTCCAGAATTTGCCCATTATAAACTTCTTGGATTTGATCTAGAGGAAATTTATATGTATTGTGAGGTGAATTGTATTGAAAATCCTTATATTGCGAACTACATAAAGAAAACAAAACAAATAGAGGATGAAGAGAATACTAATGAAAGGGAATAGACTTCCCAATATCCTCCTATTATTTCTTATGATGAATCAGGTAACGAGGAGGAGCCTCCTATTCAACCAATCTCATTAATAAGGAGCTCCAAAAAGAGGATTGAACCCACACATGTTGTGGTGAAGAAGAAGAAAAGAAAAAGGAAGAGAGGTAAAAAGATATCTCCCCCAAATAGTGCTGCTCCTATTACTTTTGTCCCTCATGAAAATATAATTGTGGAAGATAATGATACTTGTTATGATCTTGAAAATCTTTTTGGAACTTGCTTGGAAGAATATGATAATTGCTATACTATTGGTGCTATCCATACTATTGATGATGAAAGTGATTATGCTTATGATACGAAAAGGCCCAAGCTTGGGGATGCTATGTTTGATGAGGATGAAATATTTGAGAATATATTTGCTGAAATTAATGTTTGTCCCAAGCTTTGGGATGCTACGTTTAACGATGACGATATTTTTAGTCTCCCAAGTTTTGATATGCAAATTTATAATGATGATAGCATGCCTCCTACTTATGATGATTATTGTGATGATACTTATGCTATAAAAAGTAGTGATTATATTTATAAAACTTGTCATGATTATGATTACCCCTTCTCTTCACATTACTCTTTTAATGTGGAAACAATTTATAGTATTCAAGTTTCTTATGATACTTCCACTATTCCGAATGAGAAGGATTTTGCTTATGTAGAGAGTAATAAAATTTCTATGCTTGTAGATCATGAAAAGAATGCTTTAGGTGATGATTATATTGTTGAATTCATTCATGATGCTACTGAAAATTATTATGAGGGAGGAATATATGCTTGTAGGAATTGCAATAATATCAAGTTTCCTCTCTATGTGCTTAAAATCTTGAAGTTATGCTTGTTTTACCTTCCTATGCAAGTTGATTCTTGTTCCCTCCAGATGTTTGCTCACAAATCCCTATGCATAGGAAGTATGTTAGACTTAAATGTTCTAGTCATATTCTTCATGATGCTCTCCTTATGCTTCAATTCTTATCCTTTATGTGAGCATCATTGAAATCATCATGCCTAGCTAGGGGCGTTAAACGATAGCGCTTGTTGGGAGGCAACCCAATTTTATTCTTATTCCTTGCTTTTTTCTCCTGTTTAGTAATAAATAATTTATCTAGCCTCTGTTATTATTGAGTTTTTATGTTTTAATTAGTGTTTGTGCCAAGTAGAACCTTTGGGAAGACTTCGGTGAAGTCTTTGCGATCATGCTGTAAAAACAGAAACTTTAGCGCTCACGAGAATTGCTGCCATTTTTATTTAGAGAGTGCTATTTAGTGAATTATTTTTGAATATTATTAATAGATAAATTCCTCAGGTCCAGCAATTTATTTTATAATTTTTGGGGTTCCATAAGTATACGTTTGATCCAGATTACTACAGATTGTTCTGTTTTTGACAGATTCTGTTTTTCATGTGTTGTTTACTTATTTTGATGAATCTATGGCTAGTGAAAGAGTTTATAAACCATAGAGAAGTTGGAATACAGTAGTTTTAACACCTATATAAATAAATAATGAGTTCATTACATTACCTTGAAGTGGTGTTTTGTTTTCTTTCGCTAACGGAGCTTACGAGTTTTCTGTTAAGTTTTGTGTTGTGAAGTTTTCAAGTTTTGGGTAAAGATTCGATGGACTATGGAATAAGGAGTGGAAAGAGCCTAATATTGGGGATGCCCAAGGCACCCCAAGGTAATATTCAAGGAGAACCAAAAACCTAAGCTTGGGGATGCCTCGGATGGCATCCCCTCTTTCGTCTTCGTTCATCGGTAACTTTACTTGGAGCTATATTTTTATTTGCCACATGATATGTGTTTTGCTTGGAGCGTCATTTTATTTTATTTAGTTTTGCTTGCTGTTTGAAGAAAACACCAAGATCTGAAATTATTAAATGTTAGAGAGTCTTCATATAGTTGCACGATTATTAGACTACTCATTGATCTTCACTTATATCTTTCGGAGTAGTTTGTCGTTTGCTCTAGTGCTTCACTTATATCTTTTTAGAGCACGGAGGTGGTTTTATTTTGAAGAATTAGATGAACTCTCGTGCTTCACTTATATTATTTTGAGAGTCTTTATAACAGCATGGTAGTTTGCTTTGGTTATGAAACTAGTCCTAATATGATGGGCATCCAAGAGGGATATAATAAAAACTTTCATATAGAGTGCATTGAATACTATGAGACGTTTGATACTTGATGATTGTTTTGAGATATGAGGATGCTAATATTAGAGTCATGCTATTTGAGTAGTTGTGAATTTGAGAAATACTTGTGTTGAATTTTGTGATTCCTGTAGCATGCACGTATGGTGAACCGTTATGTGATGAAGTCGGAGCATGATTTATTTATTGATTGTCTTCCTTATGAGTGGCGATCGGGGACGAGCGATGGTCTTTTCCTACCAATCTATCCCCCTAGGAGCATGTGCATAGTACTTTGTTTCGATAACTAATAGATTTTTGCAATAAGTATGTGAGTTCTTTATGACTAATGTTGACTCCATGGATTATACGCACTCTCACCCTTCCACCATTGCTAGCCTCTCTAGTACCGCGCAACTTTCGCCGGTACCATAAACCCACCATATACCTTCCTCAAAACAGCCACCATACCTACCTATCATGGCATTTCCATAGCCATTCCGAGATATATTGCCATGCAACTTTCCACCGTTCCGTTTATTATGACACGCTTCATCATTGTCATATTGCTTTGCATGATCATGTAGTTGACATTGTATTTGTGGCAAAGCCACCGTTCATAATTCTTTCATACATGTCACTCATGAGTCATTGCACATCCCGGTACACCGCCGGAGGCATTCATATAGAGTCATATTTTGTTCTAAGAATTGAGTTGTAATTCTTGAGTTGTAAGTAAATAAAAGTGTGATGACCATCATTATTAGAGCATTGTCCCAGTGAGGAAAGGATGATGGAGACTATGATTCCCCCACAAGTCGGGATGAGACTCCGGACGAAAATAAATAAATAAAAGAGGCCAAAGAAGCCCAAATAAAAAATAAGAGAAAAGAGGCTATAAAAAAAAGACAAGGCCCAAATAAAAAAATAAAAAAAATGAGAGAAAAAGAGAAAAGGGGCAATGCTACTATCCTTTTACCACACTTGTGCTTCAAAGTAGCACCATGATCTTCATGATAGAGAGTCTCCTATGTTGTCATTTTCATATACTAGTGGGAATCTTACATTATAGAACTTGGCTTGTATATTCCAATGATGGGCTTCCTCAAAATGCCCTAGGTCTTCGTGAGCAGGCGAGTTGGATGCACACCCACTAGTTTTTTTTGTTGAGCTTTCATACATTTATAGCTCTAGTGCATCCGTTGCATGGCAATCCCTACTCACTAACATTGATATCTATTAATGGGCATCTCCATAGCCCGTTGATACGCCTAGTTGATGTGAGACTATCTTCTCCTTTTTTGTCTTCTCCACAACCACCATTCTATTCCACCTATAGTGCTATGTCCATGGATCACGCTCATGTATTGCGTGAAGATTGAAAAAGTTTGAGAACATCAAAAGTATGAAACAATTGCTTGGCTTGTCATCGGGGTCATGCATGATTTGAATATGTTGTGTGGTGAAGATGGAGCATAGCCAGACTATATGATTTTGTAGGGATAACTTTCTTTGGCCGTGTTGTTTTGAGAAGACATGATTACTTGGTTAGTATGCTTGAAGTATTATTATTTTTATGTCACTATTAAACTTTTGTCTTGAATCTTATGGATCTGAATATTCTTGCTACAATAAAGAGAAATACATGATGAATATGTTAGGTAGCATTCCACATCAAAAATTCTGTTTTTATTATTTACCTACTCGAGGACGAGCATGAATTAAGCTTGGGGATGTTGATACGTCGCAAACGTATCTATAATTTTTGATTGTTCCATGCTATTATATTATCAACCTTGGATGTTTTATATGCATTTATATGCTATTTTATATGATTTTTGGGACTAACCTATTAACCCAGAGCCCAGTGCAAGTTTCTGTTTTTTCCTTGTTTTAGAATATCGCAGAAAACGAAAATCAAACGGAGTCCAATTGACCTGAAACTTCACGGAACTTATTTTTGGATCAGAAGAAGCCCAGAAGACTTGGAGTCCACGTAAGGGAAGCTTCGAGGAGGCCACGAGGTAGGGGGCGCACCCTCCACCCTCGTGGGCCCCTCGTGGCTCCCTTGACGTACTTCTTCCGCCTATATATCTCCATATACCCTAAAAATATCGGAGAGCACAATAGATCGGGAGTTCCGCCGCCAGAAGCCTCCGTAGCCACCGAAAGCCAATCTAGACCCATTCCTGCACCCTTCCGGAGGGGGCAATCCCTCTCCGGTGGCTATCTTCATCATCTCGGTGCTCTCCATGACGAGGAGGGAGTAGTTCTCCCTCGGGGCTGAGGGTATGTACCAGTAGCTATGTGTTTGATCTCTCTCTCTCTCTCTCTCTCTCTCGTGTTCTTGAGGTGATACCATCTTGATGTATCGTGAGCTTTGCTATTATATTGGGATCCTATGATGTTTCTTCCCCCTCTACTCTCTTGTAATGGATTGAGTTTCCCCTTTGAAGTTATCTTATCGGATTGAGTCTTTAAAGATTTGAGAACACTTGATGTATGTCTTGCCGAGCGTATGTGTGGTGACAATGGGATATCACGTGATTCACTTGATGTATGTTCTGGTGATCAAATTGCAGGTTCCGCCCATGAACCTTTGCATAGGGGTTGGCACACGTTTTCGTCGTGATTCTCTGGTAGAAACTTTGGGGCACTCTTTAAGGTTCTTTGTGTTGGTTGAATAGACGAATCTGAGATTGTGTGATGCATATCGTATAATCATACCCACGGATACTTGAGGTGACATTGGAGTATCTAGGTGACATTAGGGTTTTGGTTGATTTGTGTCTTAAGGTGTTATTCTAGTATGAACTCTAGGGCTGTTTGTGACACTTATAGGAATAGCCCAATGGATTGATCGGAAAGAATAACTTTGAGGTGGTTTCATACCCTACCATAATCTCTTTGTCCGTTCTCCTCTATTAGTGACTTTGGAGTGACTCTTTGTTGCATGTTGAGGGATAGTTATGTGATCCAATTATGTTATTATTGTTGAGAGGACTTGCACTAGTGAAAGTATGAACCCTAGGCCTTGTTTCCTAGCATTGCAATACCATTTGTGCTCACTTTTATCATTAGTTACCTTGCTGTTTTTATATTTTCAGATTACAAAAACCTTTATCTACTATCCATATACCACTTGTATCACCATCTCTTCGTCGAACTAGTGCACCTATACAATTTACCATTGTATTGGGTGTGTTGGGGACACAAGAGACTCTTTGTTATTTGGTTGCAGGGTTGCTTGAGAGAGACATCTTCATCCTACGCCTCCTACGGATTGATAAACCTTAGGTCATCCACTTGAGGGAAATTTGCTATTGTCCTACAAACCTCTGCACTTGGAGCCCCAACAACGCCTACAAGAAGAAGGTTGTGTAGTAGACATCAGTAGTTTACCTCAGACCTTCGGGTCCATAGTTATTAGCTAGATGGCTTCTTCTCTCTTTTTGGATCTCAATACAAGTTCTCCCCCTCTCTTGTGGAGATCTATTCGATGTAATCTTCTTTTGCGGTGTGTTTGTTGAGACCGATGAATTGTGGGTTTATGATCAAGTTTATCTATGAACAATATTTGAATCTTCTCTGAATTCTTTTATGTATGATTGGTTATCTTTGCAAGTCTCTTTGAATTCTCAGTTTGGTTTGGCCTACTAGATTGATCTTTCTTGCAATGGGAGAAGTACTTAGCCTTGGGTTCAATCTTGCGGTGTCCTTGTCCAGTGACAGTAGGGGCAGCAAGGCACGTATTGTATTGTAGCCATCGAGGATAACAAGATGGGGTTTTCATCATATTGCATGAGTTTATCCCTCTACATCATGTCATCTTGCTTAAGGCGTTACTCTGTTCTTATGAACTTAATACTCTAGATGCATGCTGGATAGCGGTCGATGTGTGGAGTAATAGTAGTAGATGCAGGCAGGAGTCGGTCTACTTGTCTTGGACGTGATGCCTATATACATGATCATACCTAGATATTCTCATAATTATGCTTAATTCTGTCAATTGCTCAACAGTAATTTGTTCACCCACCGTAAAATACTTATGCTCTTGAGAGAAGCCACTAGTGAAACCTATGGCCCCCGGGTATATCTTCATCATATTAAATCTTCCAATACTTAGTTATTTTCATTGCTTTTATTTTACTTTGCATCTTTATCATAAAAATACCAAAAATATTATCTTATCACATCTATCAGATCTCACTCTCGTAAGTGACCGTGTAGGGATTGACAACCCCTTATCGCGTTGGTTGCGACGATTTATTTGTTTTGTGTAGGTGCGAGGGACTCGCGCATAGCCTCCTATTGGATTGATACCTTGGTTCTCAAAAACTGAGGGAAATACTTACGCTACTTTGCTGCACCACCCTTTCCTCTTCAAGGGAAAGCCAACGCAAGTGCTCAAGAGGTAGCATTGGGTCCATGGGGATGGCCTTGGGATGCTCCGCATCATCTCCCCTCCCTTGGGGAAGATCCGTCCTCAGATCAAATTCTTCATCACCATGGAACGGAGAGAGATCTTTGACGTTGAAGATGTCACTCACGTTGTACTTGTCACATGGAATGTCGATCTTGTATGCGTTGTTGTTGTAGCGTGCAAGCACCTTGAAAGGTCCATCCGCTCGTGGTCGAAGCTTGGACTTTCGTTCTTGTGGAAATCGATCCTTGCAAAGGTGTAGCCCCACGAGATCACCAATGTTGAAGACCATAGGTCGCTTGTTGAAGTTGAGCTTGGTCGCAAGGCGTTGAACTTGGCGCTCGATGGAGTTTCTTGTATCTTCATGCACCTTCTTGAGATGTGTCACACGTGCACTTGCATCCAAATTGATGCGCTCTTGGAGTGGTAGAGGGAGAATGTCCAATGGTGACAAAGGATTGAAGCCATAGACGACCTCGAAGGGGGACTTGCCAGTTGTTGAATGTCTTGCTCGGTTGTAGGCGAACTCGGCGATAGGTAAGCACTCCTCCCACTCCTTGATGTTCTTCTTGATGAGTACCCGAAGTAGAGCGGAGAGTGTGCAGTTCGTAACTTCCGTTTCACCGTCGGTTTTGTGGATGATATGCCGTAGAGAAGAGTAGCTTGATTCCTAGCTTGGCTCATAGGGTCTTCCAAAAGTAGCTAAGGAACTTGACGTCGCGGTCCGAGATGATAGTCTTTGGCACTCCATGTAGACGCAATATTTCCATACAAAAGAGATTAGCAACATGTGAAGCATCGTCTATCTTGTTGCAAGGAATAAAATGTGTCATTTTTGAGAAACGGTCCACAACGACAAATATTGAATCTTTCCCATTTCGAGTCCTAGGCAAACCAAGTACAAAGTCCATGCTAATGTCTTCCCATGGTTGGTATGGAATTGGTAGAGGCATATAGTGGCCATGAGATTGTGCTTTGGACTTAGCTTTGCAACATGTAGAGCAACGGTTGGTGAAGCGATTAACGTCACGAAACATCTTTGGCCAAAAGTAGTTCTTCGAGAGCATAGCGAACGTCTTTGAAAGGATCGATATGGTTGACTAGAGGGGGGGGGGGTGAATAGGCAACTACCAATTTTTAACTTTTCTTTAGCAAATTAAACTTTGCATCAAAGTAGGTTGTCTAGATGTGCAACTAGGTGAGCAACCTATATGATGCAATACCAACAAGCAAACAAGCAAGCAAGAGAAGTAACACTAAAGAGCTTGCATAAGTAAAGGTAAGAGATAACCAAGAGTGGATCCGATGAAGACGAGGATGTGTTACCGAAGTTCCTTCCTTTTAAGGGGAAGTACGTCTCCGTTGGAGCGCTGTGGAGGCACAATGCTCCCCAAGAAGCCACTAGGGCCACCGTATTCTCCTCACGCCCTCACACAATGCGAGATGCCGTGATTCCACTATTGGTGCCCTTGAAGGCGGCGACCGAACCTTTACAAACAAGGTTGGGGCAATCTCCACAACTTAATCGGAGGCTCCCAACAAAACCACGAAGCTTCACCACAATGGACTATGGCTTCGTGGTGACCTCAACCGTCTAGGGTGCTCAAACACCCAAGAGTAACAAGATCCGCTAGGGATGAGTGGGGGAATCGAAAATCCCTTGGTGGAAGTGTAGATCGGGGCCTTCTCAACCACTCCCGAGCAAATCAACAAGTTTGATTGGCTAGAGAGATAGATCGGGCGAAAATGGAGCTTGGAGCATTTAATGTAGCTTGAGCATTAATGGAGCTTGAGGGGGAACAGATGAGTCAAAGAGAAGAAGGGGACCCCCTTTTATAGTGGGGGCAACAATCCAACTGTTGCCCCCACCAACCAGCCCCGCACAGGGCGGTACTACCGCTAAGAGGGGGCGGTACTACCGCTAGGTCAGCGGTACTACCGCTCCAGCCAGCGCTACTGCCGCGCAGAGAAGACTAGTAGGGAATAGGACCCAACGCGGTACTACCGCGGTGGTAAGGGCGGTACTACCGCTCCTGAAACGGTACTACCGCCTCTAAAACCGCAACTAGTGCCGCAAAACCTGACACGAGAAAAAGAGCCCTCGAGTCGAGGCGGTAGGAGCCAGACAGCCCAGCGGTACTACGGCAGTGGGGTCACAGGCGGTACTACCGCTGCGGAGCGGAACTGCCGCTTGTGACCCTTCGGTCGTACTACCGCTGGTAGTGCGGTACTACCACTGGGACACATAAGAGAGAGAGCATCTCTCCAAAGAGGCTGAGGATGAGGCGGTGGTGCCAGGCACCCCAGCGGTACTACTGTTGTGGAGTCATGGGCGGTACTACCATTGCGGAGCGGTACCGCCGCTTGTGGCTCCTCAGCGGTACTACCGCTGGGTTGCGCGGTACTACCGCTGGGACCCAGACAGGACAAAGAAAAGAGGAGAGATCTCTTCAATGGAATGGGAAAGGTCGGAGGATGAGAAGCTGATGTGTACGTGTTGATTCCACCCATGCAATGCCCCAGCGGACCCCCTCTTGATAGTACGGTGCCCTCTATGCAACTAGTCCACCGAGAGAGAAACGAAAGAGCTACACCATCTTGAAAGACACTCCGAAGGGAAGAAAACATCTCGTGCCAGGGATGAATCTGTGAACTACTCAAAGCACATGATTAGTCCGCAAACATGTTGTCATCAATCACCAAAACTACCTTGAGAGAGATATGCCGTAACAATCTCCCCCTTTTTGGTGGATTGATGACAACTAGGGATTTGCACAAGGAAAAGATATAACGTAAGAAAACTAGGAACTACAAAATATAGACGGGCTCACAATGTGTGCGCCTAGAAAGAGGAGCAAAAGGAAAGCAAGACACACACATCCGGATCAACACTCCCCCTATATTTTATAGTCCAGCAAACCTAAGCACAAGATATATGAGAGAAGAGTATATAACAGGACAAGCATGCAACTCATAATATACTACAGTATTGAATAGACATAAGTAATAAGGTAGTGATAGGGAGCATATGTCTCACACCATATGTCTAGAACTTAGGTCTCACGGGCACCAAACCAAACCAAACAAAGACACCGAGAGAAAACACAAGAAAACACAAGACGACAAACTCAAAGCTCGGCAACACAAATCCCTACACACTCTCCCCCTTTGGCAGCGAGACACCAAAAAGGGAAAAGAGCGACGCTACGACTCCAGGTGATGGCAAGCTGAGGATCTCGAACATCATATCTCAGCGTGATCGTCTGCATCTCCGTCGTTGGTCGAAAACTGCTCGGCGTCGGAGTCGGTCCAAGGGCAATGCTGATGAATCCACTCCTCCTCTTCAGTGATCTGACCCTCAGATCCACTGGCAACTGTCACTCCCATCTGACGCATGAGCTCCTTGTGGCGCACCCTGGCATGCTTCTCCGCCACATGAGTCATGTACTGACCATGAGACTCCATGCAAAAAAGCTTCTTCAACTTGTGTTTAAGCTTCTTCGCCCACGAGGGTTCAGCGCTAGAGGGCCCAATATCCTCCTCGTGATCATCAGTGGCTGCCGCACCCTCGGTCTCCATGGCAGCAGCAGCAGCAGCAGACGGACCCCCGGATTGAGGTGTTGGGGTGACCCAATTGTCCTTCTTCCTCAGACACTTGATCTTATGGGAAATCTAGTTTCCAGCAACACTCTGGGATAGATCTGTGCCCATGCCCTCTCAATGAGCCTCATGATGAATGGACCATATATCGGGCACTTGCACTCAGACACGGCAGAGAGAAGTTCAGACCACATGACATGAGAAATATCCAGGCTCTCTCCAGTGTTTGCTTCCTTCTCATGCTGACAGAAAAGGAGCATGTCCACGAGGTAAGAGTGGACCATATCCAGATTCCCGATCCGAGGGAAGAGAGTCTCACAGAAGATGCGATGAAGAATGTCCAGATATGGAGACAGCTCATTGGTTTTCTTCTCAGTTACTGGGTGAACTTTCACAGTGCAGTAGGGCCAAAGGGCTTGCTTGTGGGTGGACGTAGCATTGCGGTGAGGGCGGAAACCGACTGGAGTCTCAAGCCCGTGATCCACCACATCAAGTAACTCCATGAAAGCCTTCCACTTGACGGAAAGCAGCTTGCCATTGGTCATCCATGTCAGAGTTCTGTCGACATCCGTCCCAAGATGAACGGTGGCAAAGACTTGAGCCACCAAATCTACATCAAAATCCTTGTTGAATTGCATGATCCTGAGAATGTTTAGCTGAGTGCACATCTGAAGGGCTTCGCCAAAGTACTCCGGGTCCTTCTCCATAGCATCAGTGTCAATGGAGCGAACATCAACAAAGAGATTCTTCTTGGCCTTTATCACATCAAAATAGATGGCAAACTAAAATCGGTTCCAGAACGGGCGGTTGACCAAAGTGGGTTCTTGGTCCACCTCATAGGGATTGCGGTGACGCCTTTCCCGAAACTCCTTGTTGGTCATCTTAGTCACAGTCTTCCCCTTTGGCTTGTTGGCGGATCTCTTCGAGTGCTGAGGAGGTGGAGGAACACTTGTGGATGCACTTGCTGGAGGCGGTTGGGTGCAAGAGGAACCACCGGCTGGCTTAGAGGTGCGGTAGCGTTTTGATGTTGCACGCTCGGGGTTGATACGACGAGCTTGATGCTCAGGATGTTCATCACCTGGAGCAAAACACAAGAACACGCAAAACAACCAGAAAGAACGAGCATAAGCCAACAAACACAACAAAAGGATCAAAGAAAAGGCAGTAATATGATGGAGCTTGGCAGGCAGCGGTAGTACCGGGACATGCTCACGGTAGTACCGCTCCAAGCGGTAGTACTGCTCCAAAGAGAGCGGTAGTACCGCTCGAGACGGAGAAACAACAGTTTCTTGCTACCGTGGTCAGATCCGGCACTACCGACCTGCCAAATTCAAAAATATTCCTACCAAACTCTAATCAAGATAGTCTAGTTGCCTTCTCCAACCTACTCAAGCCTAGATTTAGCCAAAAATCTAGAGATGCAACTACCATTGCCCCTAAGAACAAGATCTGAAAAACGAGACAAAAGGAGAGAAGGAACGGGGGCAATACCGGCATCCATGGCAAGAGAACATGGTGGGGATCGACTCCACCGAAGGAAATGGAGAGGAATGCCCCGGAGATGGAGATCCGCCGGAGCCCTCCCACGGCGAGAGGAGGCTGGAGAGAGGAAGAGGAAAGAGAGGGCGAAGCGAATGGGTATGGGGGAGAAGAAACCTCCCCCTGCCCCAATATAACCCCCTGGTCCCGTCCCTCAGCGATAGTACCGCGCACCACCAGCGGTAGTACCGCCCAGTACGCCACGACAACCAAACAACACGGCTAAGCTCGAGGAAAAACAAAACGGCAAGAAAAGAGAGCACACCAGCAAACGGCCAAGACACACCTCTTCAAGAGAGGGCGGTGGCCGAGGCCACCTATGTTTGAGTCAAGAGGTATGGCGCTGCGAAGATTTTAACCTTGAGCCCATGACCAAAACTCGTCTTTGAAACACAACTACCATCAAACAATGGCTAAAGTGAAAGACTTGATCAATTTATGCATAATGGGGGGAGGGAGAGTTCATTGAGAGAACAACACTCCCCCTATGTCCATGCCTACACCTAAACTAGACAACAAATTGAGCATGGTGGGGTGTGCAAGGGTTCAAGCCACATTGCTCGAATCAATGATACTTAGCTCATGCCTTAACTCATGAAATCTTGCTTCATCCAAGGGCTTCGTGAAAATATCTGCAAGGTTGTCATGAGTGTTGACATAGTTGAGCTCGATCTCTCCTCGCCTAATGTGATCCCGGATGAAGTGATACCGAATCTCAATATACTTTGTCTTGAAGTGTTGCACCGGGTTGAGAGAGATCTTGATGGCACTTTCATTGTCACACCAAAGAGGCACTTTGTCACAAGTGACACCGTAATCCTTTAAAGTTTGCCTCATCCATAAGAGTTGTGCACAACAACTACCGGCTGCAACATACTCCGCCTCGGTGGACGAGAGAGACACACAACTTTGCTTTTTGGAAGACCAACTTACCAAAGAGCAACCAAGGAATTGGCACCATCCGGAAGTGGACTTCCTATCCACTTTGTCTCCCGCCCAATCGGAATCCGAGTACCCTACAAGCTTGAAGTTTGATCCTCTTGGGTACCATAAGCCAAAGTTTGGGGTATGAGCCAAATATCGAAAGATTCGTTTGACTGCCACATAGTGACTTTCTTTAGGTGCGGCTTGAAACCGTGCACAAATTCCCACACTCAACATGATGTCCGGTCTAGACGCACAAAGGTAAAGCAAGGATCCAATCATGGAGCAATATACCTTTTGATCCACCACTTTACCATTGGGATCTAAGTCAAGTTGGCACTTGGTGGGCATTGGAGTGGAAGCCGGCTTGACGTCACTTAGCTTGAATCTCTTGAGCATGTCTTGAGTGTATTTGGATTGATTGATGAAGGTTCCTTCTCTTCTTTGCTTCACTTTGAACCCTAGAAAGAACTTCAACTCTCCCATGGAGGAC
Source organism: Triticum dicoccoides (assembly GCF_002162155.2). Taxonomy (NCBI): domain Eukaryota; kingdom Viridiplantae; phylum Streptophyta; class Magnoliopsida; order Poales; family Poaceae; genus Triticum; species Triticum dicoccoides. The sequence goes on from NC_041390.1 coordinate 591,645,047, forward strand.
ATCTCGAACTTTGAGGTCATTGAGCGGCAAATTCCTCATTGAAAGCTTTGTTAGGAGAACCAAAGATAATATCATCAACATATAGTTGGCACACAAACAACTCCCCTTTGACCTTCTTAGTAAAAAGAGTGGGGTCGATTAGCCCAACTTCAAAACCATGGTCTTGTAACAACTCGGTAAGGTGGTCATACCACGCACGTGGGGCTTGTTTAAGGCCATAGAGTGCCTTATCAAGTTGATACACATGATCGGGAAAGTAGGGATCCTCAAACCTGGGGGGTTGCTTAACGTAAACCAATTCATTAATAGGACCATTAAGAAAAGCACTCTTCACATCCATTTGTTGTAACTTAAAGTTATGATGAGAAGCATAGGCAATCAACATGCAAATGGATTCAAGACGAGCAACGGGAGCAAAGGTTTCACCGTAGTCGATACCCTCGACTTTGGAGTAGCCTTGTGCTACCAAACGAGCCTTCTTGCGAATGATAATCCCATGGGCATCTTGCTTGTTCTTAAATATCCACTTGGTTCCTATGACATTGTGATTCCCGGTCGGTCTTGGCACCAATCTCCACACTTTGTTGCGCTCGAAGTTGTTGAGTTCTTCATGCATGGCATTGAGCCAATCCGGATTTTCTAGCGCCTCATAGACCTTGTGGGGTTCCACACAAGAGACAAACGCGTGATGCTCACAATAATTTGCTAATTGTCTACGAGTGCTTACCCCCTTTCTTAAGCTTCCAAGCACATTCGTCATGAGATGATCCTTGCTGGAGAGCTTGGAAGCAACCTTGGCGGCACGACGCTCTAATTCCTCCTCGGGGGTGAGACGAGGAGTGGTCACTTGATCATCTTGAGCGTCGTCTTGGGCTTGTTCTTGTTCTTGAACTTGCTCGGAGGAGAGAACTTGACCTTGGGCATCACTTGTTGTGTCAACACCGTCTTGAGCGTGATCTTGCCCTTGGTCATGTTCTTGAGGATGAGGGCCTTCATGTTGTTCTTCGAAAGCGTGTGGGCCTTGGGTTGGTGATGGCTCCACTTGAGTGGAGCTTTGTCCTTCTCCTTCGGCCACAAGGGGTTCCTCAATGGGTAGGATAAAGCCAACACCCATTCTTCTTATGGCTTGGGGAGGAATTTCATCACCTACATCACAAGTGCCACTTTGCTCCAACCCGAATACCTAGAAGTACTTGAGGTTGGGCTTGTTACCGGTGAGTATCTCATATGGAGTCTTGTTCAAGCCCTTGCGGAGGTAGAGCCGATTGGATGCATGACACGCGGTGTTGATGGCTTCGGCCCAAAAGTTGTACGGAGACTTGAACTCCGCCATCATGGTCCTTGCCGCATCCATCAACGTCTGGTTCTTCCTCTCCGCAACACCGTTTTGTTGAGGGGTGTAGGGTGCGGAATATTGATGCTTGATTCCCTCATCACTAAGAAACTCATCCAAGGTGTAGTTCTTGAACTCGGTGCCATTGTCACTTCTTATTGTCAAGATCTTTGCATTGTGTTGACGTTGTGCTTCATTTGCAAAGTCAATGACGGTTTGTTGGGTCTCGCTCTTCCTCTTGAAGAAATACACCCACGTGTACCTTGAGTAGTCATCCACAATCACCAAGCAATACTTCCTACCTCCAAGACTATCGAAGGATGGAGGCCCAAAGAGATCCATGTGAAGGAGCTCCAAAGGCCTCTTTGAATAAATGATAGTCGTGGGAGGGTGAGCCTTCTCATGTAGCTTTCCTTCGATACAAGCACTGCAAGCACAATCTTTAGCAAAACTAACATTCTTTAGTCCACGGACATGGTCCCCCTTGAGGAGACTTTGCAAAGATCTCATATTGACATGGGCTAAACGGCGATGCCAAAGCCATCCCACATCAACTTTAGCCATTAGGCACGTCGCGGTCTTAGTGGGTCGCTCCGAAAAGTTAATCACATATAGACCGTTCTTGACATGCCCAACAAAGGCTACTTTAAGAGTCTTGCTCCACAAGAGGGCCACGGTATCGATATCAAAGAAAGTGGCAAAGCCCATGATTGCAAGTTGACGAACGGAAAGTAAATTGTATGCAAGGGACTCAACAAGCATGACCTTCTCCATCGTGAGATCATGAGAGATGACCACCTTGCCAAGTCCCAATACCTTAGAAGATGAGGCGTCACCCCACTCGACATTGGTGGGCATAGATGGAACCTTGTGCACGTCCACCACCAAGTCCTTGCTTCTGGTCATATGATTTATAGCTCCGCTATCGAGCAACCATGATCCCCCGCCGGAAGCAAACACCTACAAGAGATCAATGCTTGGTTTTAGGTACCCATTTTATAATGGGTCCTTTGATGTTAGTAACAAGGGTCTTTGGAACCCAAATAGACCATTCAATGTATTCATGAAGAGAACCAACAAATTTGGCATAAACATGCCCATCACTATCACGACATAACACATAAGAAGGATTAAAATTGCCGGCTTTGTTGGGAGGGGTGACATTGCCACCCTTTGCATTGTTCTTCTTCTTCTCCTCGGAGGCACTCTCTCCCTCTGAGGGAGTCTTGGATTAGGGGGTGTTCGGGTAGCCGGACTATACCTTCAGCCGGAGTCCTGGACTATGAAGATACAAGATTGAAGACTTCGTCTCGTGTCCGAATGGGACTTTCCTTGGCGTGGAAGGCAAGCTTGGCGATGCGGATATTCAAGATCTCCTACCATTGTAACCGACTCTATGTAACCCTAATCCTATCCGGTGTCTATATAAACCGGAGGGTTGTAGTCCGTAGGCAATCAACTCCATATACAACAATCATACCGTAGGCTAGCTTCTAGGGTTTAGCCTCCTTGATCTCGTGGTAGATCTACTCTTGTACTACCCATATCATCAATATTAATCAAGCAGGACGTAGGGTTTTACCTCCATCAAGAGGGCCCGAACCTGGGTAGAACATCGTGTTCCCTGCCTCCTGTTACCATCCGGACTAGACGCATAGTTCAGGACCCCCTACCCGAGATCCGCCGGTTTTGACACCGACATTGGTGCTTTCATTGAGAGTTCCTCTGTGTCGTCGCCTTTAGGCCCGATGGCTCCTTTGATCATCAACAATGATGCGGTCCAGGGTGAGACTTTGCTCCCCAGCCAGATCTTCGCTCTGTGGGCCAATTCGCTCGGCCACCTGGAGCAGATCGAAAGCTACGCCCCTGGCCATCAAGTCAGGTTCAGAAGCTTAAACTACACGGCTGACATCCGCGGAGACTTGATCTTCGACGGGCTCGAGCCACGGCCAAGCGCGCCGCACTATCTTGAGGGGCATGATCTAGCTCTGCCCCCGGACAGTGTCCTGGAGGCTGCACACGCATCGGTTCCGACCCCTAACTCGGAGCCTATTGCGCCAATCAAGGATGAGCGGTTGGACATCACCTTGGGGGCTGCGATCCCGAAAGCGATCGAGCCGAACGCTAGCCCCGCACTCTGCACGACCCGTGACTCCGAGGATCCGGACTCCTCCCCGGACTCCGAACCCCCCGTGCCCCTGCCAATCGAATCCGATTGGGCGCTGATAATGGAGTTCACCGCCGCAGACATCTTTCAGCATTCGCCTTTTGGCGACATCCTGAATTCTCTTAAGTCTCTCTCTTTATCAGGAGAGCCCTGGCCGGACTATGGTCAGCGAGGGTGGGAAACGGACGATGAGGAAATTCAAAGCCCACCCACCACCCACTTTGTAGCCACTGTCGATGATCTAACCGACATGCTTGACTTTAGCTCCGAAGACATCGACGGCATGGACGACGATGTAGGAGACGAACAGGAACCAACACCTATAGGGCGCTGGAAGGCCACCTTGTCATATGACATATATATGGTGGATACTCCAAAAGATGGAGATGGCGATGGAACAGTGGGGGATGACGCCCCCAAGAAACAGCCAAAGCGTCGGCGTCAGCGGCGCCGCTCTAAATCCCGCCAAAGCAAAAACGGTGATTCTGGCACGAGAGATAATACTACCCCGGACAGCGCCGAAGAACACCCACCTAAGCAAGATTCGGCACAGGAAGATGGAGAATCCAGCCCTCATGAGAGAGCGGCAGACCGAGAGGTCGAGGATGATAACTATACGCCTCCCTCCGAAGACGAGGCAAGCCTCGATGATGAAAAAATCGTCATACCATCAAACCCCGCCGAACAAGAGCGTTTTAAACGCAGGCTTTTAGCCACGGCAAGCAGCCTCAAGAAAAAGCAGCAACAACTTAGAGCTGCCCAAGATTTGCTAGCTGACAGATGGACTGAAGTCCTTGCGGCCGAAGAGTATGAACTCGAACGCCCCTCCAAGAGTTACCCGAAGCACAGGCCGCTACCCCGATCAAAGGAGGAAGCACCTACATCACCAGCGCATGACATGGCAGACCGGCCACCTCGCGGCCGTGACAGAGAGGCCTCTCGGCCCTCCACCCAAGCCATGCCCCGACGCCGCTCAACTAAGGCACGGGAAAATGCGCCCGACCTGCGAGACATACTGGAGGATAAGGAAAGACAAACAAGATCGATCTACGGATCGCGCAGGCGCCCTACGGCATGTGACAATGATCTTCACTCTGGATACAACAAATCCGGCCGGGCCGAACACAACAAACATAGCTCTTCCGAGCTGCGTCGTGATATAGCCCAGTACAGAGGCGCCGCACACCCGCTATGCTTCACGAATGAATTAATGGATCATAAAATCCCAGAGGGTTTTAAACCCGTAAACATCGAATCATACGATGGCAGAACAGATCCGGTGGTATGGATCGAGGATTATCTCCTTCACATCCACATGGCACGCGGCGATGATCTACACGCCATCAAATACCTCCCGCTCAAACTTAAAGGACCGGCCCGGCATTGGCTTAACAGCTTGCCAGCAGACTCAATCGGTTCTTGGGAGGACCTGGAAGCCGCATTCCTCGACAACTTCCAGGGCACTTACGTGCGACCGCCGGATGCCGACGACTTAAGCCACATAATTCAGCAGCCAGAGGAATCGGCCAGACAATTCTGGACACGGTTCCTAACAAAGAAAAACCAGATAGTCGACTGTCCGGACGCAGAGGCCCTAGCAGCCTTCAAGCACAACATCCGCGACGAGTGGATTGCCCGGCACCTGGGACAGGAAAAGCCAAAATCCATGGCAGCCCTCACGACACTCATGACCCGCTTTTGCGCGGGAGAAGACAGCTGGCTAGCTCGCAGTAACAACTTATCAAAGAACCCTGGTAATTCGGATACCAAGGACAAAAGTGGCAGGACACGTTGGAATAAGCAAAAACGCCGCGTTAACAGCGACAGCAATGAAGACACGGCAGTCAATGCCGGATTCAAAGGCTATAAATCCGGACAGCGGAAAAAGCCATTCAAAAAGAATACTCAGGGCCCGTCCGGTTTGGACCGAATACTCGATCGCTTGTGCCAGATACATGGCACCCCTGAAAGGCCAGCCAATCACACTAATAGGGATTGTTGGGTGTTCAAGCAGGCAGGCAAGTTAAAGGCCAAAAACAGAGACAAGGGGCTGCACAGTGACGACGAGGAGCCCAAGCCGCCGAACAACAATGGACAGAAGGGCTTTCCCCCACAAGTGCGGACGGTGAACATGATATACGCAACCCACATTCCCAAGCGGGAGCGGAAGCGTGCGCTACAGGGCGTATACGCGATAGAGCCAGTCGCCCCAAAGTTCAACCCATGGTCCTCCTGCCCGATCACTTTTGATCGAAGGGACCATCCCACTAGCATCCGTCATGGCGACTTCGCCGCATTGGTTCTCGACCCAATCATCGACGGATTTCATCTCACAAGAGTCCTCATGGACGGCGGCAGTAGCCTAAACCTGCTTTATCAGGATACAGTGCAAAAAATGGGCATAGATCCCTCAAGGATTAAGCCCACAAGAACGACCTTTAAAGGCATTATACCAGGTGTACAAGCCAACTGTACAGGCTCAGTAACACTTGACGTGGTCTTCGGATCCCCGGACAATTTCCGAAGCGAAGAGTTAATCTTCGATATAGTCCCGTTTCGCAGTGGCTATCATGCCCTGCTCGGACGAACCGCATTCGCAAAGTTCAATGTGGTGCCGCACTATGCATATCTCAAGATCAAGATGCCAGGCCCTCGAGGAGTAATTACGGTCAACGGAAACACCGAACGCTCCCTCCGTACGGAGGAGCATATGGCGGCTCTCGCAGCGGAGGTACAAAGTAGCCTTCTCAGGCAATTCTCCAGTCCGGCCATTAAAAATCCATACACTGCCAAGCGCGCCCGGAGTAACCCACAGCAGGACCGCCTGGCACACTCTAAGCAAGCGTAGCAATGCGGCCCCAACCCCAGCTTTCGCGACATAGCGAAACCAGTACCTCACGTACATAACTACGCCCTTGAAATACCATGGGCACAGGGGAAGGGGCACAATAACGGCACGCCCAAAATACGGCTTAAAACGTACTAGGGGCTGCCGGATTCTTTTTTTAATTTTTCTTACTTTCAGGACTCCATACTTCGGACGACCTGTTCGGCAATTCGACTGCCGCACAAACGATGCAAGATCCAGGGAGGCAGACAAGCCATGCCGCATTATGGAACTCCCAGGTGGTCTCTATTACGAGCGGTATACCTGTTTTAAATACAATTCCACGGCCTGCCCCTGGTCAGGACATACTGAATAGTCCAATATCTTTTGCTTACCGCACTATTTGTATCATTCGGCTTTGATAAATAGCCTCTCTATAAACAATGCTTAGCTTCTTGTCTATTTTTTTGCATTATCTTGTTTTCACATTTATGTTTATTAAATGACATGATTGCACCCATACACCATGGTACGGCAAACACGCCAGGGGCTTCAGTACCCCTCATAATGATGTGAGAAGTCCGTACACTTTCACAAGTGCGGCACCCTGAACTTATAGCACTATATGCATCGGCTCCGAATCATGATTTGGGTCAATAGTTGGGTTTGCTCGGCTCCTATGTTTTGGTGCCTTACGTTCCGCTCTATCGGCTAAGGTAGCACTAGGAGAACCACTGTGATTGTGCCCTGGTTCAGCTGGGTTAAGCACCTCAGTGGAGAAAGCTAAAACTGACTGTCATGATGTGGAGAGAGACCGGTCGCTGTTCGAGAGGTTTTTCGAGTCCCTAAAGGCTTATGCCGCTTCGAGCGAGGAGCTGGCTCTGTCCGGCCAAGGCGTGGATAGCGCCCCGAACTCGGTCTTCCGAACTAGGGGCTTAGCTGAAATTTAAAATTATAGAGTTCTATGGCTAAGTGAGAGTGTTCAAGCATTATAGTCCGATTGTCTGGTTCGTTGTGCTGAGCACCTCCCTTGAAGGACCCAACTATGGGAAAAAGAGCGCTTAGGTTTATCCTGAACACCCCAGCACTAGTGGCACGGGGGCAGAAGCCGACGACTGGCCATCTCTCAATTTTTGATAAACGGACACACAGAAAGTAATATTTTAAATTCAATAAGCATTGCTTAGCGCATATGAACAAGTTTTCAGCGCACAGGATAAACACGAGCGAGTTCATTCAAAAATCACATCCTTGGTACATTCATCCGCCACAAGGCGGGCACCTGCAAGAACATCCCTGTAGTAGTTCTCGGGCTTGCGATGCTCCTTCCTCGGCGGTGGCCCGTCCTTCACAAGCTTCTCACCGTCCAGCTTACCCCAGTGCACCTTTGCACGGGCAAGGGCCCGACGGGCACCTTCGATACAGACGGAGCGCTTGATGACCTCGAGCCTCGGACAGGCCTCCACCAGCCGCCGCACCAGCCCGAAATAGCTCCCATGCAGGGCCTCTCCGGGCCACAGCCAAACTATGAAGCCCTTCATGGCCTGTTCGGCCGCCTTGTGGAGCTCGACCAGCTGTTTCAGCTGGTCGCTCAAAGGCACAGGGTGTCCGGCCTCAGAATACTGAGACCAGAACACCTCCTCCATCGAGCTGCCCTCTTTAGCTCGGTAGAATGCGGCGGCGGCAGATACGCTGCGGGGAAGATCTGCGAATGCCCCTGGAGAGCTTCGGATTCGGGTAAGTAACAAGTAGTTTACTCTTATATTTCTGCTTTGCATGAAGAATGCCTTACCCGCTGCTATCTTCCTCATCTCCTCCAACTCTTGGAGGGCTTTTGGGCTTCGGCCTTGGCAGACTTGGCAGTCTCAAGGGCCGTCGCGAGCTCGGATGCTTGCGCCTTTGACTCAAGCTCCAAACTCTCATGTTTTTTCATGAGAGCCTGAAGCTCTTGCTGCACCTCGCCGACCTGAGCCCCAAGTCTGTCTCGCTCAATGCGCTCCGCGGCCATTTTATTTTCGGCCTCAGACAGCGCCTGCTTAAGGGTCGCCACTTCAGTCGTGGCCCCTACAATAAGCAGTACAATCCTGTTACATTTTTTGCAATCACGCCTTTCTATAGGCACCTTTTCTGTAAGGTACTTCTTACCTTCTTTCTCCTCGAGCCGCCGCTTGGCAAGGCCGAGCTCTTGCTCGGTCTGCTCGAAGTCCTGCTTCAGGACACCCACCTCAGCAGTCAGTGCGGCGGTGGATAGCAGCAAGCCTGCATACGCATATTGACTCTTTTTTTGTTAGACTCCTGCAAAATTTAATAGATCCTCTATTCGGCTTTTCTTTCCGAACGCCAAACAGAGCATCAGGGGCTACCGTCTATGCGGTAATATTTTTACATATTTTCACTTACCTCGAAGCCTGTTAGAAGGCTAGTGCAAGCTTCAGTCAGTCCGCTCTTGGCGGACTGAACCTTCTGGATCACCGTACTCATAATAGTACGGTTCCCCTCGTCGATGGAGGCGCCGTCGAGCACCTCCAGCAGATTGTCCGGCACCTCCGGTTGGACGGAAGCCGCCGGCTCAGAAGGCTTGCTCCTCTTGGAAAGAGTTCGCCTACCGTGGTCCGGAACTGTGGAAGATTCCGGCGCGGTGTCCGACACAAAGCCGTACTTGGAGCCCTGGGGGCCTTATCCCCTTCACTCCTGGAGTCCGGGAGGTTGCCTTGCAGCTCCTCCGAGACCACCTCCTCCTGCCCCGGAGCTTGTCACAACGCCACTTCGGCGTCGTCTGCAGTGCGGGGGGAGACAGCGGGCGGAACTGAGTTCACGTCCGATGAGTCCAGGGAGCCGCCCAACGATTCGTCGAATTCGGCCCGGGGCGGACTGCATAATTACATTCGACATCAGGGAAAGCTGTGCAACAAAGGAACATCATGAGTTATTCTGATATCCGAACTTACGATTTCGCCGGACGCTTGGCCCTGTTTGGACACTCCTCTCCGCCCTCTTTGGCGTCGGGGGAGTAGTCCGGCGGAGGGGTCTTCCTTTTCCTAGACCTCTCGGCCTCCCCCGTTGGGGCGGCCTTCCTCTTCTCTCCTCCCTCCGCTGGGGGGGAGAGTTTTCTTCTTCCTCCTCCTCGTTTTCACGGGAAGAGGGCGTCTCGGACTCGTCGGATGACGAGTCCGACACCACCACGTTTCGGGCACTCTTTCGAATCCTCGTGGTCTTCTTCTTCTGGGCCTTCTTCTCCGGCACCACATAAGGCGTCGGAACTAGCAGCTTCACTAGTAGAGCTGGGGCTGGGTCTTCGGGCAGCGGAGCCGGACAGTTAATCGGTCCGGATATCGCTCGCCAAGCCTGTCAAAGGTAAGGGAGTTTAGATCCCGCATAGAGTCAAACTATGAAAAAAGCTTAAACATCCTGTAAAAGGTGAAGATAGCTTACCTCGCTAGCGTGACGCTGCGAGCTGTATCTGCGGTCCTCGGAAGTGGATGCGGGAGCATCGGCGCCCTTGAATAGCACCTTCCAGGCATCTTCATACGTCGTGTCGAAGAGCCCACTAAGGGTTTGGTGCTGCGCCGGGTCGAACTCCCACAGATTAAAATCCCGTTGTTGGCACGGGAGGATCCGGCGGACGAGCATAACCTGGATTACATTAACAAGCCGGATTGGCTTGTTCACCAGGGACTGGATGCATGTTTGCAATCCGGTCACCTCTTTTTCGTCACCCCATGACAGGCCCGTCTCTTTCCAGGACATAAGCCGCGTGGGGGGTCCGGATCGGAACTCGGGGGCTGCGATCCAGTTCGGATCGCGTGGCTCGGTGATGTAAAACCACCCGGATTGCCACCCCTTTAGGGTCTCCATAAAAGAGCCCTCGAACCATAGGACGTTGGCCATCTTGCCCGCCATGGCGCCTCCGCACTCCGCCTGGCTGCCGCGCACCACCTTGGGCTTGACGTTGAAGGTCTTGAGCCAGAGGCCGAAATGAGGGCGGACGTGGAGGAAAGCCTCGCACACGATGATAAACGCCGAGATGTTGAGGATGAAGTTCGGGGCTAGATCGTGGAAATCCAGGCCGTAGTAGAACATGAGCCCCCGGACAAATGGGTGGAGTGGAAAACCCAGTCCGTGGAGGAAGTGGGGAAGAAATACTACCCTCTCATGGGGCCTTGGGGTGGGGTGAAGCTGCCCCTTTTCGGGAAGCCGGTGTGCGATGTCCTTAGACAGGTATCCGGCCTTCCTTAGCTTCTTGACTTGGCCCTCTGTAGCGGAGGAGACCATCTACTTGCCTCCCGCTCCGGACATTGCTGGAGAAGGTTGAGGTGGGAAGTGCGGGCTTGGGCGCTGGAGCTCGAGTGCGCAGGAGATGGATAGGCAAAGGAGGAAGAAGGCGTAGGTAAAAAGGTGGATCCTTATCCCCTTATATGGGCGGATGCGGTTGTGCGCCCCCACCTGCCTAGTAAAACTCACTTGCCTCCCAAGCGCCGTGATAAGTGGCGCGGTTGGGTTACCCACGTCCGTATTGATGAGAATCCCGTAAAAAGGGGGTACACGATCTCTACTTTGACAAGACATGCCAAGGAAACCGCCTCGCAAAACATGCTGAGGTGGAAAAGTGAAAACGATTCGAGTGAAGGACTTGGCTGTAGTGTGATGACGCACTATGGAATACGTCAGCAGATTTGATTTGTGTTAATATTATTCTCTCTATGGCAATATGTGGAAGCTTATTTTGCAGAGCCGGACACTACTCTTGGTGTTTACAATCTTCTATGAAGGATTTGGAGGAGGAACCCGCCTTGCAATGCCGAAGACAATTTGCGCGTCGGACTAGTCATCATTGAAGCCTGGTTCAGGGGCTACTGAGGGAGTCCTGGATTAGGGGGTGTTCGGGTAGCCGGACTCCTGGACTATGAAGATACACGATTGAAGACTTCGTCTCATGTCCGGATGGGACTTTCCTTGGCGTGGAAGGCAAGCTTGGCGATGCGGATATTCAAATCTCCTACCATTGTAACCGACTCTATGTAACCCTAACCCTATCCGGTGTCTATATAAACTGGAGGGTTGTAGTCCGTAGGCAATCAACTCCATATACAACAATCATACCGTAGGCTAGCTTCTAGGGTATAGCCTCCTTGATCTCGTGGTAGATCTACTCTTGTACTACCCATATCATCAATATTAATCAAGCGGGACATAGGGTTTTACCTCCATCAAGAGGGCCCAAACCTGGGTAAAACATCGTGTTCCCTGCCTCCTGTTACCATCCGGCCTAGACGCACAGTTCGGGACCCCCTACCCGAGATCCGCCGGTTTTGACACCGACACCCTCCTTCACAAAGGTTTGCATGAGAGGAGGATGTCGTTTGGTCTTGTCATTCTTCTTCTTGTTCTTGGAGTCGGGCACGTACCCAACCCCTTCCTTGGCCACAACTCCCTTTTGGTTGATCAAGAGATCGTTGAGGTTATTCTTGCCTTGTATGCAAGTCGCAAGACCTCTCTCAAGTTGCCCCTTTAGCTTAGCATTCTCCTCAACAACATGCACATGCTCACAACACGGGTTAGTAGCATTTGCATTATCAATTAACATCATACGAGGGAAAGTGGCTTTTTTCTTGGTTAGCTTTACTTGAAGTTGATCATGAGACTCTTTGAGGCTAGCATGAGCACCCTTCAAGACCTTGTGAGCCTTGTCAGGTAGATCAAACTCCTCTTTGAGTCTAGCAAGATCAACCTCAAGTTCGGCCTTCTCGGAGTTTAGCACATGAGAAACTATGAGGACATGATCATAATCTTTCTTTAACTTAGCATGATCAACGTTGTGTGACTCCTTAAGAGCCAAACAAAGACCACGCTCTTCCTCAAGAGCATTGGAAAGATCCGAAATCTCATCGGCATAGTCACGACTATGCCCTTCCATCTTAGTGATGGTGTCTTCATGAGCCTCGATCATGTCATTGGCTTCACCAAGTTGTTCCAAGAGAGCAACAAAGTGCTTCTTGGATTTTCCCTTGAGTTTTCCCATAAAGGCCTCAAACTCATTAGCCTCCACATTAGCTCCTTCAAGTTCATTAATGCTATCCGTCAAAGAAGGATGATTAATGATGGTAGTTTTGATGTTGGGGGTTACCTTGTTGGTGGCTTTAGCCATGAGGCACTTGGCGGTGATGCTCTCATTGGGTGAGTCGAAGAGAGACAGCCTTGAAGTCGTTGCAATGGCAACGGAGGCCATGGCAACCGACTCATCACCTTCATCATCGTCACCATCCTCATTGTACTCTTCTTGTACCACCAATGCCTTGGGAGGAGTCTTCTTGGTGAAGTTGCTCTTGTTGGGGAACAACTTGGCCTTGTCCTTTTGGATGAGCTTGCCACCATTGTCTTCCCTCTTCTCATACGGGCACTCCACAACGAAATGACTCATGTTGTCGCAGTTGTAGCAAGTCCTTCCATGTTGCTTGCTCTTCGTGCCACTTGAGTTGTTTTTGCTAAAGTTTGGCCTCGAGTTTTTCTTGCTCCAAAATTGCCTTGAAGCAAGTGCCATGTGTTCATGATACGCATACTTCGTATCTCCAGGGTTGATCTCCTCTTCTTCCTCTTCTTCTTCTTCAATGGTGAGCTTGGCCTTCAATGCAAGGTTAGGCTTCTTTGCCCGTTGAGAATGGAGCACCGCATTGTCGGCAGTCTTGTCCAAGATGTTCATGGCCACAAACTCATCCAACACTTCGCTTGAGGTCAAAGTGTGGAAGTCCGGTCTTTGACGAATGACGGAGGACATGGCCTTGTGGTAGGGCATCATTGCCTTGAGAAATTTGCGCTTGATCCAATTGTCATCCTTGTCCTTGCTCCTATGATCTTGTAGTGAGACCGAGAGTTTGGTTACTCTCCGATAAAGCTCACGAGGTTTTTCATCTTCTTTCATAGCAAACTCATCGGCCTCATATTGCACCACTTCATAGTTGGAGCGTTGAATGCTTGCGCTTCCCCGGTAGAGAGAGACAACACAATGCCATGCATCTGTGGCCAAGGCGAAGGGACGAAGATGAGGTAGGTCTTTTGGTGGAATTGCATCTTGAATGATGAAGAGAGCATTCTCATTGAATTGATTATCCGCGACTTCTCGAGGAGTGAAGTTGCTTGGATCATGCGGATAGAAACCTTCTTCAATGATTATCCAAAGGTTAGTGTTCACATGATTTAAATGACGTTTAAAGCGGTAAACCCAGGAATCAAAGTCCTCATTTTTCACAATCTTAGGGGGAGGACCGACATGATTCAAATGAGTAGAAGGAACCGGTCCACCATAAACAAGTGGTGGTTCCACATGAGCAAAGATGCCGGTGCCACTTTTACCACTAGAAGAAGGAGCCTTTTCACTACTAGCTTCCCCCTTGTCGGGGATAGCATCCGTCACCTTGTCGGTGGGGTCACCCACTTTCAACGGTGCGGTGGATAGTTTAAGCCCCTCAAGAAATTTAGTAAACATGCTTTCAACCTCGGTCGTCATGGAGGTCTTCTATGTCTCTAAGGCCACATTGAACTCCTCACGAGAGACCGAGGTTCCCCCATCGCCCGTAGACGAGATCGGATTCACACCGGAGTGTTCCTCCACACCGTCTATGGTATCAACCATACTCTTTGGACGGTATAGTCCTTAATAAAGAGACGAGGCTCTGATACCAATTGAAAGGATCGATATGGTTGACTAGAGGGGGGTGAATAGGCAACTACCAATTTTTAACTTTTATTTATCAAATTAAACTTTGCATCAAAGTAGGTTGTCTAGATGTGCAACTAGGTGAGCAACCTATATGATGCAATACCAACAAGCAAACAAGCAAGCAAGAGAAGTAACACTAAAGAGCTTGCACAAGTAAAGGTAAGAGATAACCAAGAGTGGATCCGGTGAAGACGAGGATGTGTTACCGAAGTTCCTTCCTTTTGAGGGGAAGTACGTCTCCGTTGGAGCGGTGTGGAGGCACAATGCTCCCCAAGAAGTCACTAGGGCCACCGTATTCTCCTCACGCCCTCACACAATGCGAGATGCCGTGATTCCACTATTGGTGCCCTTGAAGGCGGCGACTGAACCTTTACAAACAAGGTTGGGGCAATCTCCACAACTTAATCGGAGGCTCCCAACAAAACCATGAAGCTTCACCGCAATGAACTATGGCTCCATGGTGACCTCAACCATCTAGGGTGCTCAAACACCCAAGAGTAACAAGATCCGCTAGGGATGAGTGGGGGAATCGAAAATCCCTTGGTGGAAGTGTAGATCGGGGCCTTCTCAACCACTCTCGAGCAAATCAACAAGTTTGATTGGCTAGAGAGATAGATCGGGCGAAAATGGAGCTTGGAGCATTTAATGGAGCTTGAGCATTAATGGAGCTTGAGGGGGAAGAGATGAGTCAAAGAGAAGAAGGGGACCCCCTTTTATAGTGGGGGCAACAATCCAACCGTTGCCCCCACCAACCAGCCCCGCACAGGGCGGTACTACCGCTAAGAGGGGGTGGTACTACCGCTAGGTCAGCGGTACTGCCGCTCCAGCCAGCGGTACTGCCGCGCAGAGAAGACTAGTAGGGAATAGGACCCAACGCGGTACTACCGCGGTGGTAAGGGCGGTACTACCACTCCTAAAACGGTACTACCGCCTCTACAACCGCAACTAGTGCTGCAAAACCCGACACGAGAAAAAGAGCCCTCGAGTTGAGGTGGTAGGAGCCAGACAGCCCATCGGTACTACGGCAGCGGGGTCACGGGTGGTACTACCGCTGCGAAGCGGAACTGCCGCTTGTGACCCTTCGGCCGTACTACCGCTGGTAGTGCGGTACTACTGCTGGGACACAGAAGAGAGAGAGGATCTCTCCAAAGAGGCTGAGGACGAGGCGGCGGTGTCAGGAACCCCAGCGGTACTACTGTTGTGGAGTCACGGGCGGTACTACCGCTGCGGAGCAGTACCGCCGCTTGTGGCTCCTCAGCGGTACTACCGCTGGGTTGCATGGTACTACCGCTGGGACCCAGACAGGACAAAGAAAAGAGGAGAGATCTCTTCAATGGAATGGAAAAGCTCGGAGGGTGAGAAGCTGATGTGTACGTGTTGATTCCACCCATGCAATACCCCAGCGGACCCCCTCTTGATAGTACGGTGCCCTCTATGCAACTAGTCCACCGAGAGAGAAATGAAAGAGCTACACCATCTTGAAAGACACTCCGAAGGGAAGAAAACGTCTCGTGCCAGGGATGAATCTGTGAACTACTCAAAGCACATGATTAGTCCGCAAACATGTTGTCATCAATCACCAAAACTACCTTGAGAGAGATATGCCGTAACAGTCTTGTCTCGTCCAAAGTGTCCCATTAAGCCTCCTCCATGAGATTCCTGCAAAAGCAACAAACGAAGAGAAGACTCGGGGATGCAAAGTTTGTTAGCTCTCATAAGATATCCATCTTTGATGTAATAGCGTTCCCAAGAGGTGTGCGACAAACACTTGGCGCAAGGATTAGCAAAATTTGCATCATGCTCATACAAGTCTTTGATATGCTCAAATCCAATGACATCCAATTCAAGTTTATTCACAAGCATGCATATGAGAGAAAGGGCATCTGCTACAATGTTTTCCTTTCCTTTGATGTACTTGATGACATAAGGAAAAGACTCAATAAATTCACTCCATTTAGCATGGCGCTTGTTCAACTTGGTTTGACCCTTAAGATACTTGAGAGTCTCATGATCGGTATGAATGATGAACTCATGTGGGCGAAGATAGTGTTCCCATTCATGCAAAACGCGCACTAAAGCATATAGCTCTTTGTCATAGATGGGGTAATTGAGTTGCGCTCCAGAAAGTTTCTCACTAAAGTAAGCTATGGGGCGCTTCTCTTATGTTAACACACCTCCTATGCCATTACCACTAGCATCGCAATGAATCTCAAAAGGCTTGTCGAAGTTGAGTAAAGCAAGCACGGGAGCATGAGTAAGAAAATTCTTAAGCTCATTGAATGCGGTATCTTGGGTGCATTCTTCTTTCTCAAATCATGCAAAGGCGAAGTAATGGTGCTAAAATCCTTCACAAAGCGACGATAGAAACCCGCGAGGCCAAGAAAGCTACGCACTTGATGCAAATTGGTTGGTTATGGACAAGTCTTAATAGCATTGATCTTGGACTCATCAACATGAACACCCTTAGAAGAAACAACAAAACCCAAGAAAACGAGCTTGTCAATGCCAAAAAGGCATTTCTCCATATTAGCATAGAGATGCTATTTTCGAAGAGTTTGCAAAACGGTTCAGACATGGGTGACATGCTCTTTGAGAAACTTGCTAAAAACAAGGATATCATCAAAGTATACCACAACAAATATACCAATGTAAAGGCGAAAGACATGATTCATAAGACGCATAGAAGTACCCGGTGCCTCCGATAGGCCCATAGGCATGACTAACCACTCATACAAACCAAACTTGGTTTTGAAAGCGGTTTTCCATTCATCACCCTCTTGTATGCGGATTTGATAGTAACCACTCTTAAGATCAATTTTAGAAAATATAGTGGCACCACTAAGTTCATCAAGCATATCGTCAAGGTGTGGAATGGGATACCTATAGCGAACGGTGATAGCATTGATAGGTCTACAATCAGAGCACATGCGAAAGCTACCGTCTCGTTTTGGCACAAGAATGACCGGGACGGCACAAGGGCTCAAACTTTCACGCACATGTCCATGGTCTATGAGATGCTTTACGTGCCTTTGTATTTCTTTGGTTTCTTCGGGGTTGACGCGGTAGGGAGATTTGTTCGGAAGCGGTGCTCCGGGGATGAGGTCGATACGGTGCTCAATGCCTCGTAGTGGAGGTAGTCCCGGAGGTAGCTCGTCGGGGAAAACATCGTGAAATTCCTGCAAAAGAGAAGACAACACTAGAGGAAGAGTGTGAGACGTGTTAGTTTGTGGTGCATTGTCCTTGGACACAAGGACGTAGTGTAGGACACTAGATGGGTTCTCACACACTCCTCTTATCTCACTTTTGGTGGCAAATAGGACTTTGTTCTTCTTGTCGCTCATCGTGGAGGTGTTCGATTCAGGCTTGTGATACGTCTCCAACGTATCTATAATTTTTGATTGCTCCATGCTATATTATCTACTGTTTTGGACATTATTGGGCTATATTATCCACTTTTATATTATTTTTGGGACTAATCTATTAACCGGAGGCCCAGCCTAGAATTGTTGTTTTTTGCCTGATTTAGGGTTTGGAAGAAAAGGAATATCAAACGGAGTCCAAACAGAAAGAAACCTTCGGGAACATGATTTTCTCAACGAACAAGACCCGGGAGACTTGGACCCTACGTCAAGACACAAAAGAGGAGGCCACGAGGTAG
>NC_041390.1:591663140-591790487 GCF_002162155.2 Triticum dicoccoides
GCTCCACCGACGTACTCCTTCCTCCTATATATACCTACATACCCCCAAACAATCAGATACGGAGCCAAAAACCTAATTCCACCACCGCAACTTTCTGTATCCACGAGATCCCATCTTGGGGCCTGTTCCGGAGCTCCGCTGGAGGGGGCATCGATCACGGAGCGCTTCTACATCAACACCATACCCCTTCCGATGAAGTGTGAGTAGTTTACCTCAGACCTATGGGTCCATAGTTAGTAGCTAGATGGCTTCTTCTCGCTTTTTCGATCTCAATATAATGTTCTCCCCCTCTCTTGTGGAGAACTATTCGATGTAATCTTCTTTTTGCGGTGTGTTTGTTGAGACCGATGGGTTGTCGGTTTATTATCAAGTCTATCTATGAATAATATTTGAATCTTCTCTGAATTATTTTATGTATGATTGGTTATCTTTGCAAGTCTCTTCAAATTATCAGTTTGGTTTGGCCTACTAGATTGATCTTTCTTGCAATGGGAGAAGTGCTTAACTTTGGGTTCAATCTTGCGGTGTCCTTTCCCAGTGACAGTAGGGGCAGCGGGGCACGTATTCTATTCTTGCCATCGAGGATAAAAGGATGGGGTTTTCATCATATTGCATGAGTTTATCCCTCTACATCATGTCATCTTGCTTAAGGCGTTACTCTGTTTTTAACTTAATACTCTAGATGCATGCTGGATAGCGGTCGATGAGTGGAGTAATAGTAGTAGATGCAGGCAGGACTCAGTCTACTTGTATCGGACGTGATGCCTATATACATGATTACCTAGATATTCTCATAACTATGCTCAATTCTGTCAATTGCTCAATAGTAATTTGTTCACCCACCGTAGAATACTTATGCTCTCGAGAGAAGCCACTAGTGAAGCCTATGGCCCCCGGGTCTATCTTTATCATATTAATCTCCTACTACTTAGTTATTTCCTTTGCTTTTTTACTTTGCCTTTATTTTACTTTGCATCTTTATCACAAAAATACCAAAAATATTATCTTATCATATCTATCAGATCTCACTCTCGTAAGTGGCCGTGTAGGGATTGACAACCCCTATTCGCGTTGGTTGCGAGTATTTATTTGTTTTGTGCAGGTACGAGGGACTCGCGCGTAGCCTCCTACTGGATTGATACATTGGTTCTCAAAAACTGAGGGAAATACTTACGCTACTTTGCTGCATCGTCCCTTCCTCTTCGGGGAAAACCAACGTAGTGCTCAAGAGGTAGCAGCTTGTGGCGCTCACTCTCTTTTTGGTGGCTCGCTCTCTCACTATGATCTCCACGATGGGTGGCTTGCTTGTCGGCGATCACTTGACTTGGCGACATTGGACGGAGGACGTACTCCTTGCCCTTCATCTTGAAGATATAGTGGTTCGTTCGTCCGTTGTGGATGACTCCTCGATCAAATTGCCATGGGCGTCCAAGGAGAAGATGGCAAGCGGTCATTGGAACGACGTCGCACTCCAAGGTGTCTTCGTAGGCGCTTTGAAGGAGACTTATACTCGGTGCTCGACTTGGATGGTGCTGGAGTTGCTAAGCCATTGCACTTTGTACGGATGTGGATGCTTTGTCTTGGGCAATTGAAGCTTGGAGCAAAGTTCTTCGCTTGTGAGATTATGACAACTTCCTCCATCGATGATGACCTTGACGGATCGTCCATTGATGTAGGCCTTGGTGTGGAATATGTGGCATCTTTGGTCTTCTTCTTGGTGATGTTGGAGAGTCAAGACTTTGGAGACAACAAGTGCGGGACTTGAATCTTCATCGCAAAAGACTTGTTCCTCTTCATCATTCACTTGCCGGTGCATGGCGACTTGCTCGATGGCGTCCATTTCTTCTTCACTCATTCAGTCGTAAGTGCCGTCGTCGTTGAGGATCATGGTCCGCTTGTTGGTGCACTCGTAGGACTTGTGTCCTCGGCCTCCGCAAGTGAAACACTTGAAGGAACTCGTCTTGACGGTCTCATCGGTTGGAGTTAATGATGATGAAGCTCTTGGCTTGAAGTTTCTCATAGTAGGAGGATGACTTGGAGTTGATGAAGCTTTCTTGGAACTCGACTTGTCGATGGTGCTAGTAGAAGGCTTTGTAGTCGGTGTTGGAGTCATTGAAGCTTGGTTGTTGGAGAAGCCGTATGACTTGGATGAGAGCTTGGCATACTTGAAATCATCTTGCACTTGGCATTCCGCTTTGGTAGCTTGGTGCACTAGCTTGATGAGGTTCGAGTATGGTTGGAAGTCGGCAATCTTCTTAATAGGATGGTTGAGTCCATTCAAAAAACGTGCCATTGTTTGCTCTTCATCTTCCGTGACATTGGCTCGTATCATGGCAATCTCCATCTCCTTGTAGTACTCTTCAACGCTCTTTGTCCCTTGCTTGAGTAGTTGGAGTTTCTTGAAGAGGTCGCGGTTGTAGTAGGTAGGCACGAAACGTGCTCTCATGACACCCTTCATTTGTGCCCAAGTGGTGATGGGTGGTTCACCTCTTGCCTCACGGTGCTCGACGACTTGTTCCCACCAAATGAGGACATAGTCTTGGAACTCAAGGGATGCCATCGCGATCTTCTTCTCTTCTTCATAATTGTGCAAACGGAAGATCTTGTCAACTTTCAATGCCCATGAAAGGTACTCTTCGGGATTGTTGCTTCCGTTGAACTTGGCATGGTGAACTTGAGCTTGCCATAGCGTTGCTCTTCATTGTGTTGGGGTCGGGGATGATGACGCCCATGTTGTTGATGATTGTTCAACTCCTGGTGCTCTTGGCGTGGAGGGTTGTCAACCTCATGTTGCGCTTGTCGTGGAGGATTTCCATTGTCTTCATGCTCTTGATGAACTTGATGTTCTTGGCGAGCTTGTGGAGGAGCTTGTCGAACTTGACGATGCACGCGAGCTTGAAATCTCCGTTCTTGAATTTCTTCGCGAAATGTTTCTTCTTGTTCTCGAGCTTGTCGGCCTCTGTAGGCTACGGCTCGACTTGAATCTCAGAGGGCTTGTTGCGTCGCAAGTGCTTGAGCTTCACGGAGTTGTTCTTCTTGGCGTTGTGCCTCGGCGTCTTGTGCAACTTGGTGTAGACGCGCTCGCTCTTCCTCTTCATGTTGGCGTTGTCGTTGCCGTTCTCGTGCTAGTGCAAAGGCCTCTTGAGTTTGACGTCGTCGACGCTCTTGAGAGTTGGTGTCGCGTAGAGGATTGAGGCTTGCTTGACGATCATTGCACGCGGCACGACGTAGAGTGTTCGATGTCGGTGTACTTGAGTCGGAGAGGGTGAAGTCGGAGTGGCGGCTTGAACGGCTCCTTCTTGAAGTGGAAGAAGAGTGGTTGAGCAACAAAGCACGAATATCGTCCATTCTTGCATCATTCTCTTGCTTGTGATTGTCGAGCTTGTGGTCGAAGTAGTCCCTTGTATGTTGCTCGGAAAGTCGCAAGTCGGCGGCAAGGTTGTCGATGTGTTCACTCATAGCTTGTTGCTCTTGATGCAAAGCACATTGTGCACCAAAGAGGTGACTCTTGGTGACGAAGGAGTTCATGTCGTCGTCTTGCTCCATGAAGAGTGGGTTGGTAGAAGTACTTGGCCTATCCATCATTCCAAGACAAATGTGAGTGGTAGAAAGAGAAGAACGAATACCAAATGTACCTTGACCGAAGTTGAAAGTGGATCGGGGATCAATCCAATGTAGGACAAGGAAATAGCACAATTGGTACTAGCTCTTGTCAGTTTCTCACACCTACACAAAGTAAAAAAATTTGGTGGAGCTTGGTTAGTATGGTGGAACAAAATTTGATGCAATTGTAAGTGAGCTTCAATAATGTTGGAAAAGATTCGCAAGATGCCATGTAACAAGTAGACCAAGCATATAAGGTACACGGAAACACACACACACACACAAAAAGATAAGTGGGGTTGGGCAACCAAGGATGATCCAAAATGTGGAATCCACAAAAATGCTCTTGTTGCACAACACTAGAGAGACGCTAGCACGATTGCACAATAGGTGGATACAAGAACCTGTGCACAACCTACTTAGCAAAAATGCAACGACTTCTATCCCAAGTATGCTTTATGCAAGGTAGTTCTATGATATGATCCAAGATGATCGAATATGACAATCTTAATGTTGTATGATGCTATGGTTCTTGCTTAAAAGCTCTTTTCTTATCTTTCCTCTTTGCTTAAAAGCTTGTTTGGCTCTTTGATGTTGGAGCTATTTTCTTATGCGATGCTTGACGAACCAAGATAGCAATTGTGTATGCGATGACAACTTTGTGACACAAGAGATGATACCAATATATGCAACAATGATGTATGTATGCTATGGGAAGTATGATCACTAATGTGCACAAGTCCCGTTGCCGGCAATACTCAATGGCTAGTCTCGATGGGTAAGCAACGCAAAGGACTAAGGCTATGATGGGTATCAATGTAATGGCAAGAGTGATATGTCCAATACCAAGACGAGGTTATCGGTCTTGCTTCCGGTATTGTGTCAAAATGGTTCACTGAAATACCATGATGTAGTCGAGGTGGTCGTTGTTGATGACGATGTAGGACATGTCCGTGGCGAAGATGAGCGGCGGTGATGTCGATGTCGAACCATACCTAGATAGCCGAAACACAAAAGGATACGGTACCGCAACTCAAATTCTCAAACCTCGAAGTGGCAACACGTGTCAGAGTGCGAAATGGTCCAAAATGGTGGTGGTATGCGGAAGTGAGGATGGTGTATAGTGGTAGGAGTGCGTTTGCTGAAATATGGGGCGGTGGTGGTGACTAAAACTGAAAAAATTCAGTTTCGTCAGGGTCGGTCAGACATCCGGGCTGGGCCGGTCGTCTGGTCGTCGTCGAACGTCCGGGCTGGGTCGGACGTCCGGTGCCTGGGCAATTTTCGGGCACGGGATGAACAACTAGGGTTCGAGGTGGAGATGGCGAAAAAGGTGAAATACGGACGATTTTGTGGATGGAAAGGGTGGGGAAAGGGGGAAAAGCTAGATCCACTCAAAACAAAGCAAATCCACGGATCCAAGACAACAAAATCTCAACACACTAACAAATCACAAAAAAACTGGGGCTATTTTTGGTGGGGATTTTCGAATTAGGACGAAAAACAACAAAACAAGGCTAGCAACACAACGGGGAGGCTCCGAAATCATGATCAACGTGGCTCATGATACCAAGATGATGTAGGGTAGAACCCTAATCGGTCAATCTTTCACGAAAGGAGCGGATCCCGTGATGAACACGATGAACACGAGGAGGGAAACGAGGGAGATCACAAGAGGAAACACAAGAGGAACACTCAAACTAACAAGAACAAGTCACACAAGTGCTAGATCCTCGAATACATAAGAGAAGATACACGATCCAAAGTCAACAATAGACGATACACGGTAACCGGTCTTCTCCCTGAGGAGGTCTTGAGTTCTTCCCTAAACAAGGGTCTTGAATCCGCTTGGGGGGTCTTCTCCGGTGGAGGCTCGAATCTCCGAGGAGAAGGTAACCAAGTGGATGAGCAAAGCTCTCACACAAACATGAGCTAAACCTTTGCTAACCCTAGCTATAAGGAATAGGTGGAGTATATATAGTCTTAGTGCAAAAGAGGGGGGGAGGGGGTACATGGGCTGCGTCCCAACACGCATCAGCGCACAGGCGTCAGACGTCCGGGGGTCACCGGTCGTCCGGAGGCTCGCGAGGGTCCGGACGTCCGGTGCCTGTCGGACGTCCATAGTTTCGGCTCAGGTGGTCTTCGGTCAGACGTCCGGTCGGGGTCGATCGTCCGATGGTCGTCGGTCATCCGGGTGGCGTCGGACGTCCGTGGGTTTGGTCTCTGGTGTGAAGACGCCGGTCGTCTGGAGGGGGCCGGTCGTCCGATGCCTGGGGGTCGTCGGACGTCTGGTCCAGGCCGGTCGTCCGAAGCCTGTAGCTTCTCCTGCATCTCTTCTCCTTCTCCGTCTTCATGTCCACCTTCCTCTTCTTCTTCTCCTTGCTCCTTAGCTTCTCCATGATACCTGAGTATGCACAATGTATCCATATGAGGTAGTAGCCATGTCTCATGTGTATCAAAGTGGAAATGTGAGAAGAGAGATGTCACCTCGGTTTCAAGAGCTCTTGCACGTGTTCGTGTCATGGGTCCAAGAGGTGTCAAAGGAGATGTAGTTGGGTCCATGGGGATGGCCTTGGGATGCTCCGTATCAAGAACTAAGTGGGTGTGCATCCAACTTGCTTGCTCACGAAGACCTAGGGCATTTTGAGGAAGCCCATCGTTTGAATATCCAAGCCAAGTTCTATAATGAAATATTCCCACTAGTATATTAAAGTGATAACATATGAGACTCTCTATCATGAAGATCATGGTGCTACTTTGAAGCATAAGTGTGGAAAAAAAAGATAGTAGTGTTGCCCCTTTTTATTTATTTACTCTTTTTTGGGCCTTCTTTTTTTCGCCTTTCTCTCTTTTTTTGGGACAATACTCTATGAATGATGATCATCACATTTCTATTTGTTTACAACTCAATGATTACAACTCGATACTAGAACAAACTATGACTCTATATGAATGCCTCCGGCGGTATACTGGGATAGCAATGATGCATGAGTGACTTATATGAAGGAATTATGAACGGTGGCTTTGCCACAACTAAAATGTCAACTACATGATCGTGCGAAGCAATATGACAATGATGGAGCGTGTCATAGTAAATGGAACGGTGGAAAGTTGCATGGCAATATATCTCAGAATGGCTATGGAAATGCCATGATAGGTAGGTATGGTGGCTGTTTTGAGAAAGGTATCTGTGGGTGTATGATACCGGCGAAAGGTGTGCAGTATTAGAGAGGCTAGCAATGGTGGAAGGGTGAGAGTGCGTATAATCCATGGACTCAACATTAGTCATAAAGAACTCACATACTTATTGCAAAAATCTATTAGTAATCGAAGCAAAGTACTGCACGCATGCTCCTAAGGGGATAGATTGGTAGGAAAAGACCATTGCTCGTCCCCGACCGCCACTCATAAGGAGGACAATAAATAAATACATCATTGTCGGTGTCAAAACCAGCGGATCTCGGGTAGGGGGTCCCGAACTGTGCGTCTAGGCCGGATGGTAACATGAGGAAAGGGACACGAAGTTTTACCTAGGTTCGGGCCCTCTCGATGGAGGTAAAACCCTACGTCCTGCTTGATTAATATTCATGATATGGGTAGTACAAGAGTAGATCTACCATGAGATCAGAGAGGCTAAACCCAAGAAGCTAGCCTATGGTATGATTGTTGATGTGTATGTTGTCCTATGGACTAAAACCCTCCGGTTTATATAAACACCGGATAGGGTTAGGGTTACATAGAGTCAGTTACAATGGTAGGAGATCTGAACATCCGTATCACCAAGCTTTCCTTCCACGCCAAGGAAAGTGCCTTCCGGACACGAGACGGAGTCTTCAATCTTGTATCTTCATAGTCCAGGAGTCCGGCTGAAGGTATAGTTTGGCTATCCGAACACCCCCTAATCCAGGACTCCCTCAGTAGCCCCTGAACCAGGCTTCAATGACGACGAGTCCGGCGCACAAATTGTCTTCGGCATTGCAAGGCGGGTTCCTCCTCCAAGTACTTCATAGAAGATTTTGAACACAAAGATAGTGTCCGGCTCTGCAAAATAAGTTTCCACATATTGCCATAGAGAGAATAATATTTACACAAATCTAATCTACTGACGTACTCCATAGTGTGACATCACACCACGGCCAAGCTTTTATTCGAACCGTTTTACTGTCCCATCTTAGCGCGTTATGCGAGGCGGTTTCCTTGGCACGTCTTGTTGAAGCAGAGATCGTGTCCCCTTATTCCGGGATTCTCATCAATATGGGCGTGGGTAACCCAACCGCGCCATCGATTACGACGCTTGGAGATAAGCGAGTTTTACCAGGCTGGTGGGGACACGTAGTTGCGTCCACCCATATAAGGGGATAAGGATCCATCTTTTCACCCACGCCTTCTTCCTCCTTTGCCTATCCATTCTTGCGCACTCGAGCTCCAGCGCCCAAGTCCGCACTACCACCTCAACCTTCTCCAGTCATGTCCGGAGCGGGAGGCAAGTGGATGGTCTCCTCTGTCATGGAGGGACACATCAAAAAGCTGAGGAAGGCCGGATATCTGGCTAGCGACATCGCGCACTGGCTTCCCGAAAAGGGGTAGCTCATCCCCACTCCTAGGCCCCATGAGAGGGTGGTATTCCTCCCCCATTTCCTCTGCGGACTGGGCTTCCCTCTGCATCCATTTTCCGGGGGCTCATGTTCTACTACGGCCTGGATTTCCACGATCTGGCCCCGAACTTCGTCCTCAACATCTCGGCGTTCATCGTCGTGTGCGAGGCGTTCCTCCGCATCCGCCCCCATTTTGGCCTATGGCTTAAGACTTTCAACATCAAGTCGAAGGTGGTGCGCGGCAGCCAGGCGGAGTGTGGCGGTGCCATGGTTGGCAAGATGGCCAACGTCCTGTGGCTCGAGGGCTCCGTTGTGGAGACCCTGAAGGGGTGGCAATCATGGTGGTTTTACGTCACCGAGCCGCGCGACACCAAATGGGTCGCACCCCCTGAGTTTCGATCCGGCCCCCCTACGCGGCTCACGTCCTGGAAGGAGACGGGCCTGTCGTGGGGTAACCAAAAGGAGGTGACCAGACTGCAAACATGCATCCAATCCCTGGTGAACAACTAGCTCAGGCTTGTCAACGTAGTCCAGGTTATGCTCATCCACCTGATCCTCCCGTGTCAACGACGGGCCTTCAATCTGTGGGAGTTCGACCTGGCGCAGCATCAAACTCTAAACAGGCTCTTCGACACGATGTACGAAGATGCCTAGAGGATGCTTTTCAAGGGCGTCGAGGCTCCCGCATCCGCTACCGAGGATCGAGGATTTAGCATGTAGCGTCACGCGCTCGCGGTAAGCTGTTTTTTCCTTTTACAGGGTATCAGTTTTCCATAGTTTGACTCTATGCGGGGTCTAAACTCCCTTACCTTTGACAGGATTGGCAGGCGAAGTCCGGACGGATCGACTATCCGACACCTTTGCCCGAAGACCCAGCGGACGCTCAATTGGCGAAGCTGCTGGTTCCGACACCCTATGTGGTGCCGGAGAAGAGGGCCAAGAAGAAGGCCACGGGGACTCGAAAGAGTGCCCGACGCCCGGAGGTGTCAGATTCACCATCCGACGAATCCGAGGCGCACTCCTCCCATGAAGACGAGGAGGAGGAAGTAGAGACCCCTCCCCCACCAGCGGGGGAAGGGAAGAAAAGGAAGGTCGCCCCAACTGGGGAGGCCGAAGGGTCCAAGAAGGGGAAAACCCTTTCTCCGGACTACTCCACCGGCACCGACGATGGCAGAGAGGAGTGGGCGCCCAAGGCCAAGCCCCTGGCGAAATCGTAAGTATCCGGATACCAAAGTAATTCATAGTATTCGTTTATTGCACAACTTTCCCTTATGTCGAATGTGTTTATGCAGCCCACCCAAAGACCGGCTCGACGCGTCATCGAGCGGCTCACTGGACTCGTCGGACGTGAACTCACTTCCGACGGCTTCCTCCCCCCGCCCTACGGACGACACCGAAGTGTTGTCCCAACAGGTTCCAATCCGGGAGGAGGTGGTCCTGGAGGCGCCGTAAGGCGACCTCCCGGACTCCAGGAGTAAAGGGGATGAAACCCCCCAGGGCTCCAAGTCCGGCTCTAGGCCGGACACCACTCCGGAACCTTCAAATGTTCTAGAGTCCGGCGGGGGACCTCCTTCCAAGAGGAGCAAGTCCATCGTGCCGGCGGCCTCCGTCCAACCAGAGGTGCCGGACAATATATTGGAGGCGCTCCAAGGCGCCTCCATCGACGAGGAGCACCACGCTATTATGAGTGCGGTGGTCCAAAAGGTTCAGTCCGCAAAAAACGGACTGACTGAAGCTTGTACTAGCCTTTTGATAGGCTTCGAGGTAAGTAAAGAAAGTGTAAATAATAGTACCACATAGATAGTAGCCCCTGATGCTCTATTTGGCGTTCGGGAAGAAAAGCCGAATAGAGGATCAAATAGAATTCGCAGGAGTCTAACAAGAATGAGTCAATATGCATGTGCAGGCTACCCTGCTTGCGTCCGCCGCTCTGACTGTGGAAGTGGACACGCTAAAGCAGGACCTCGAAAGGTCCGAGCAAGAGCTCGAGCGTGCCAAGAAGCAGCTCGAGGACAATGAAGGTAAGAAATACCTTGTGAAAAAAAAATATATATATAAAGGTGCAATTGCAAAAAATGACAGGCTTATCGTGGCTATTGTAGGGGCCACGTCTGAGGTGGCGACCCTTAAGCAAGCGCTGGACGAGGCCGAGAAGAATTCGGCCTCAGAGCGCACCGAGCGGGAGAAGTATGAGGCCGAGGTTGGCAAGGTGCGGCAAGAGCTTCAGGCTCTCATGGAAAAACATGAGAGTTTGGAGCGTGACTCAAAGACGCAAGCGTTCGAGCTTGCGGTGGCTATTGAAAATGCCAAATCTGCCAAGGCCGAATCCCAGAAGACCCTCCAGGAGTTGGATGAGGTGAAGAAGATTGCGGCGGGTAAGGCATTCTTTATGCAAAGCAAACACATAAATGTGAGTTACCTGTTACTTACCCGAATCCGGAGCTCTCCAGGAGCGTTCGTAGATCTTCCCCGGAGCGTATCCGATGCCGCCGCATTCTATCGAGCCGAGGAGGGCAGCTCGACGGAGAAGGTGTTCTGGTCTCAGTACGCTGAGGTCGGGCACCCCGTCCCCCTGAGCGACCAGCTGAAGCAACTGGTCGAGCTCCACAAGGCGGCCGAACAGGCCATGAAGGGCCTCCTAGTTCGGATGTGGCCTGGAGAGGCTCTGCCTGGGAGCTATTTCAGGCTGGTGCGGCGGCTGGTGGAGGCCTATCCGAGGCTTGAAGACATCAAGCGCTCTGTCTGCATTGAAGGTGCCCGTAGGGCCCTTGCCCGTGCTAAGGTGCACTGGGGCAAGCTGGATGCGGAGAAGCTTGTGAAGGACGGGCCACCGCCGGGGAAAGAGCATCGCAAGCCCGAGAATTATTATAAGGATGTTCTGAAGGGTGCTCGCCTTGTTGCGGATGAATGTACCAAGGATGTATTTTTTGAGTAAAACCCGCTCGTGTTATCATGTGCACTGAAAACTTGTTCATATGCGCGAAGCAATGCTGCTTGAATTTAAAATATTACCTTCTGTGCAGCTGTTTATCAATACTGAGAGATGGCGAGTCGTCGGCTTCTGCCCCCTTGCCGTTAGTGCTGGGGTGTTCGAGGATAAACCTGAGGGCTCTTTTTCCCATGTTTGGGGTCCTTCGAGGGAGGCGCTCAGCCCAATGAACAAGGCAATTGGACTATAATGCGTGAACACTCTCACTTAGCCATAGAATTCTATAATTTTAAATTTCGGCGAAGCCCCTGGTATTCGGAAGACCAAGTTCGGGGCGCTATCCACGCCTTGGCCGGACAGAGCCGGCTCCTCGCCCTAAGCGGCATAAGTCTTTAAGGACTCGAAAAGACCTCTCGAACAGCGACCGGCTCTCGCCTCATCATGACGGTCATTTTTAGCTTTCTCCACTGAGGTGCTCGACCCAACTCAACCGGGGCACAATCGCAGTGGTTCTCCTAGTGCTACCTTAGCCGATATGGCGGAACGTAAGGCACCAAAACATAGGAGCCGGGCAAACCCAACTATTGACCCAAGACATGATTCGGAGCATATGCATATAATGCTATAAGTTCGGGGTGCCGCACTTGTTAAAGTGTTCGGACTTCTCACACCATGTTGAGGGGTACTGAAACCCCTGACGTATTTTGGCCGTACCAAAGTGTACGGGTGCAACATGTCGTTAAGGAACATATATAAAAAAATGTAATGCAAAAAATAGACAAAAGCTATGCATTGTTTATTAAAATAGCTGCGATCAAAGCAGAACGATACAAGTAATGCGATAAACGAAAAGTTGGACTATTTAACATGTCTGCTCCAAGGGCAAGCTCCAGAATAGTATGCAAAACAGGTATACTATTCGTGATAGAGACCACCTGGGATTTCCATAATGCGACATGGCTTGTCTGCTTCCCTGGTCCTTGCATCGTTTGTGCGGCAATTGAACTACCGAACAGGCCTTCCAAAGAGTAGAGTCCTGGAAGTAAGAGAAAAGTAAAAAAATTGGCAGCCCTTGGTGCGGTTTAAGCCGTATTTTGGGCGTGCCGTGATGGTGCCCCTCCCCCGATGCCCATGGTATTTCCAGAGCGTAGTTATAGACGTGAAATACTGGCGTCGCCTTTTTGCGAGGGTTGGGGTTGGGGCCGCATTGCTACGCCTGCTCGGAACATGCCAGACCGTCTTGTTGTAGGTTACTCCGGGAGCGCTTGACGGTGTCCGGACATTTGATGGCTGGACTGGAGAACTGCCTGGAGAGGCTGCTTTGTACTTCCGCGGCAAGGGCCGCCGTGTGCTCCTCCGTTCAGAGGGAGTGTTCGGTGTTTCCATTGACCGTAATTACTCCACGAGGGCCTAGCATCTTGAGCTTAAGGTATGCGTAGTGCGGTAGTGCATTGAATTTGGTGAATGCGGTTCGCCCGAGCAGTGCGTGATAGCCACTGCGAAACGGGACTATGTCGGAGATTAACTCCTCGCTTCGGAAATTATCCGGAGATCCGAAGACCACTTCAAGTGTGACTGAGCCTATGCAGTTGGCCTCTACACCTGGTATTACGCCTTTAAAGGTCGTTTTGGTGGGCTTAATCCTCGACGGATCTATGCCCATTTTCCGCACTGTATCCTGGTAAAGCACGTTCAGGCTGCTGCCGCCGTCCATAAGGACTCTAGTGAGATGAAATCCGTCAATAATTGGGTCTAGAACCAATGCGGCGAATACGCCATGACGGATGCTAGTGGGATGGTCCCTTCGATCAACAGTGATCGGGAAGGTGGACCATGGGTTGAACTTTGGGGCGACTGGCTCTACCGCGTATACGTCCCTTAACGCACGCTTCTGATCCCTTTTGGGGACATGGGTTGCGTATATCATGTTCACCGTCCGCACTTGTGGGGGAAAATCCTTCTGTCCACTGTTGTTCGGCCGCCGGGGCTCCTCGTCGTCATCGCTATGCAGCCCCTTGTCTTCATTGTCGGCGCTTAACTTGCCTGCCTGCTTGAACACCCAACAATCCCTGTTGGTGTGATTGGCCGGCTTTTCGGGGGTGCCATGTATTTGGCACAAGCGGTCGAGTATTCGGTCTAAGCTGGACGGGCCCCTAGGATTCCTTTTGAATGGCTTTTTCCGCTGACCGGATTTAGAGCCTCTGAATCCAGCATTAACTGTCGTATCTTCAGCATTGTCGCCGTTAATGTGGCGCTTCTGCTTGTTGCGACGCGACCTGCCACTAATGTCCCTGGTGTCCGAACTACCAAGGTTCTTGGTCATGTTGTTGCTACGAGCAAGCCAGCTATCTTCTCCCGCGCAAAAGCGGGTCATGAGTGTCATGAGTGCTGCCATAGATTTCGGCTTTTCCTGTCTGAGGTGCCGGGCCAGCCACTCGTCACGGATATTGTGCTTGAAGGCTGCTAGGGCCTCAGCATCCGGACAGTCGACTATTTGATTTTTCTTTGTTAGGAACTATGTCCAAAATTGTCTGGCCGATTCCTTTGGCTGCTGTATTACGTGACTTAGGTCATCGGCGTCTGGGGGTCGCACATAAGTGACCTGGAAATTGTCGAGGAATGCGGCTTCCAGGTCCTCCCAACAACTGATTGATCCTGTTGGCAAGCTGTTGAGCCAATGCCGAGCTGGTCCTTTAAGCTTGAGCGGGAGGTATTTGATGGTGTGAAAATCGTCGCTGCGGGCCATGTGGATATGAAGGAGATAATCCTCGATCCATACCGCAGGGTCTGTTGTGCCATCATATGATTCGATGTTTACGGGTTTGAAACCCTCGGAGATTTGATGATCCATTATTTCGTCTATAAAGCACAGTGGGTGAGCGGCGCCTCTGTACTGGGCGATATCATGATGTAGCTCCAATGAGCTTTGTCTACTGTGTTCGGCCCTGCCGAATGTGTGGCCGGCATGACGTTTACCATATCGAGCCGTGGGGTGCCCACGCGATCCATAGATCAAACGTGTTTGCCTTGCCTTGTCCTCCAACATGTCTCGTAAGTCCGGCGCATATTCCCGTGTCTTGGTACGGGGTGCGGCTTGAGTGGAGGGCCGGGAGGCCTCTCTATCGCGGCCACGAGGTGGCCGTTCGGCCGCATCAAGTGCTTCCTCCTTTAATTGGGGTAGCAACCAGCGCTTTGGGTAACTCTTGGAGGGGCGTTCGAGCTTATGCTCTTCGGCCGCAAGGACTTCGGTCCATCTGTCAACCAGCAAATCTTGATCAGCTCGGAGCTGTTGCTATTTTTTCTTGAGGCTTCTTGCCGTGGCCATAAGCCTGCGTTGGAAACGCTTTTGCTCAACGGGATCCTCTGGCATGATGAATTCGTCGTCGTCGAGGCTTGCCTCATCTTCGGAGGGAGGCATATAGTTATCGTCCTCGACCTCTCTGTCTGCCGCTCTCTCATGGGGGCTAGTTTCTCCATCCTCCTGTGCTAAACCTTGCTGGAGGGGGTTTTCTTCGGCACTCTATGGAGTATTATTATCTCCCGTGCTGGAATCACCGTTTTTGTGTTGGCGGGATTTTGAGCGGTGCCGCTGACGCCGGCGCTTGGGCTGTTTCTTGGAGGGGTCATCCTCCACTATTCCATCGCCCTCTCCCTCTTTTGGGGTTTCCACCATGTATATGTCATATGACGAGGTGGCTTTCCAGGGCCTAGTAGGCGCTGGTTCTTCATCATCTCCTTCATCGGCGTCCATACCATGGATGTCTTCGGAGTCAAAGTCGAGCAAGTCGGTTAAGTCATCGACAGTGGCTACAAAGTGGGTGGTGGGTGGGTTTTGAATTTCTTCATCGTCCGTACCCCAACCTTGCTGACCGTAGTCCGGCCAGGGCTCTCCTGATAAAGAGAGAGACTTCAGTGACTTCAGGATATCGCCGAAAGGCGAGTGCTGAAAGATGTCTGTGGCAGTGAACTCCATGATCGGCGCCCAATCGGATTCGACTGGCTGGGGCGCGGAGGGTTCGGAGTCCGGAGAGGAGTCCGGCTCCTTGGAGTCCGGCTCCTTTCGTCTCCATATCTCTAAACAATTATCAAGTTTCAAACTTCTCATAGTATTCAACACACTCATAAGAAAATTTTATTATTAATCTTGAATGCCTAACATAATTAAAGAAAATTACCATGCTGTTTTGTAGGACTCTCAAAATAATCTAAGTGAAGCATGAGAGAACAATGGTTTCTATAAAACAAATCCACCGACGTGCTCTAAAAGATATAAGTGAAGCACTAGAGCAAAAACTATATAACTCAAAAGATATAAGTGAAGCACATAGAGTATACTAACAATTTCCGAATCATGGGTGTCTCTCTCAAAAAGGTGTGTGAAGCAATGATGATTGTGGAAGACTAACAAATAAAGACTCAAATAATACAAGACGCTCCAAGCAAAACACATATCATGTGGTAAATAAAAATATAGCTCCAAGTAAAGTTACCGATAGAAGTAGACGAAAGAGGGGATGCCTTCCGGGGCATCCCCAAGCTTTGGATTTTAGGTGTCCTTAGATTATCTTGGGGTTCCATGGGCATCCCCAAGCTTAGGCTATTGCCACTCCTTGGTCCATAATCCATCAAATCTTTTACCCAAAACTTGAAAACTTCACAACACAAAACTTAAAGTAGAAAATCTCATGAGCTCCGTTAGCGAAAGAAAACAAAACACCACTTCAAGGTATTGTAATGAACTCATTAATTATTTATATTGGTTTTAAACCTACTGTATTCCAACTTCTCTATGGTTTATAAACTATTTTACTAGCCATAGATTCATTAAAATAAGCAAACAACACACGAAAAACAGAATCTGTCAAAAACAGAACAGTCTGTAGTAATCTGTAGCTAACGCAAGATCTGAAACCCCAAAAATTCTAAAATAAATTGCTGGACGTGAGGAATTTATCTATTAATCATCTTCAAAAATAATTAACTAAATATCACTTTCCAAATAAAAATAGCAGCAGTTCTCGTGAGCGCTAAAGTTTCTGTTTTTTACAGCAAGATTAAAAAGACTTTCCCCAAGTCTTCCCAACGGTTCTACTTGGCACAAACACTAACTAAACACAAAAAACACAAGCAAAACAGAGGATAGATAAATTATTTATTACTAAACAGGAGCAAAAATCAAGGAATAAAAATAAAATTGGGTTGCCTCCCAACAAGCGATATCGTTTAACGCCCTTAGCTAGGCATAAAAGCGAAGATAGATCTAGGTATCTTTAGTTGGCAATTCTTTAATGAGACATCTATCACCTTTAGGAGTTTCTTTCCTTTTATCAATAATCAAACTTCTAGGAACAAAATTGAAAAAATCATTAGTAGCAAATGGTTCCTTAATGATAGTAAAAAGATTAGGATGAATACTTATAGATTTGAGATCCGCGGTTTCTTTGCTAGAGGATTCACCCTTATTTTTAGGAACATACATAAGCTTGGAAATTTTAGTTGGAGGACTTGGGGTATTCTTTACGGAAGAAAAAGCGGTTCCCAAGTTGGTAATGATACCCTCAAGTTTATCGATTCTAGTGGAATCATGATTTATTCTTTCATTAAATATGGGTTCCTTCTCCTTAATATTTTTCAAAGTGACTCCTACTTTAGATCCATATTGAGTAATTTGGTTGTGGATCTTTTTATAGAAATTTTCAATTAACTCTACGGTAGCAACTTTATTTTCAATCATTTCAAGTTTTTGCATTACATGCTCCAAAGTTAACATAGTTCCATTAACCAAAAGAGGGGGTGAGCCAAACAAATCTATCATAGCATTATAGGAATCAAAAGTGTGGCTACCCAAGAAGTTCCCTCCGGCAATGGTATCAAGGACATATCTGTGCCAAAGAATAGCACGTACATAAAAATTGCGAAGAAGAATAGAAGTAGATTGCTTGCTGGTAGATCTATTTTGAGCATTGCAAATTCTATACCAAGCGTCTTTTAGGTTTTCTCCTTCCCTTTGCGTAAAATTAAGAACTTCATTTTCGGGAGACAACGGAGAAGATAGGGGACGAGCCATAACAACAAGCAAGCAAACCAACACACAAGAAAACAAGAAACGGGCCAAAAGAGGCTAATAGAGAAAGAGAGGGAGGATGGAGAGAGAGAGAGGGCGAATAAAACAGCAAGGGTGAAGTGGGGGAGAGGAAAACGAGAGGCAAATGGCAAATAATGTAATGCGGGAGATAAGGGTCTATGATGGGTACTTGGTATATTGACTTTTGCGTAGACTCCCCGGCAACAGTGCCAGAAATCCTTCTTGCTACCTCTTGAGCACTGCGTTGCTTTTCCCTTGAAGAGGAAAGGGTGATACAGCAGAGCAGCGTAAGTATTTCCCTCGGTTTTTGAGAACCAAGATATCAATCGAGTAGGAGGCCACGCACGAGTCCCTCGCACCTACACAAACAAATAAACTCCTCGCAACCAACGCGATAAAGTGGTTGTCAATCCCTTCACGGTCACCTACGAGAGTGAGATCTGATAGATATGATAAGATAATTTTTTTTTGTATTTATGATAAAGAGAAATAAAGATGCAAGTAAAATAAATGGCAAAGGAAATAACTAAGTATTGGAAGATCAATATGATGGAAAATAGACCCGGGGGCCATAGGTTTCACTAGAGGCTTCTCTCGAGAGCATAAGTATTACGGTGGGTGAACAAATTATTGTTGAGCAATTGTCAGAATTGAGCATAGCTATGAGAATATCTAGGTATGATCATGTATATAGGCATCACGTCCGAGACAAGTAGACCGACTCCTGCCTGCATCTACTACTATTACTCCACACATCGATCGCTATCCAGCATGCATCTAGAGTATTAAGTTCAAGAGAACAGAGTGATGCTTTAAGCAAGATGACATGATGTAGAGGGATAAACTCGTGCAATATGATATAAACCCCATCTTGTTATCCTCGATGGAAACAATACAATACGTGCCTTGCTGCCCCTACTATCACTGGGAAAGGACACCGCAAGATTGAACCCAAAGCTAAGCACTTCTCCCATTGCAAGAAAGATCAATCTAGTAGGCCAAACCAAACTGATAATTCGAAGAGACTTGCAAAGATAACCAATCATACATAAAAGAATTCAGAGAAGATTCAAATATTGTTCATAGATAAACTTGATCATAAACCCACAATTCATCGGTCTCAACAAACACACCACAAAAGAAGTCACATCGAATAGATCTCCACAAGAGAGGGGGGAACTTTGTGTCGAGATCCAAAAAGAGAGAAGACGCCATCTAGCTAATAACTATGGACCCGTAGGTCTGAAGTAAACTACTCACACTTCATCGGAGAGGCTATGGTGTTGATGTAGAAGCCCTCCGTGATCGATACCCCCTCCGGCGGAGCTTTGGAAAAGGCCCCAAGATGGGATTTCGTGGATACCGAAAGTTACGGCGGTGGAATTAGGGTTTTGGCTCCGTATCTGGTAGTTTGGGGGTACGTAGGTATATATACAAGGAAGGAGTACGTCGGTGGAGCAACATGGGCCCCACGAGGGTGAAGGGCACGCCTGGGGGGTAGGCATGCCCCCTACCTCGTGCCTTCCTGGTTGATTTCTTGATGTAGGGTCCAAGTCCTCTAGATCATGTTCATTCCAAAAATCACGTTCCCGAAGGTTTCATTCCGTTTGGACTCCGTTTGATATTCTTTTTCTGCGAAACTCTGAAATAGGCACAAAAAAAGCAATTCTGGGTTGGGCCTCCGGTTAATAGGTTAGTTCCAAAAATAATATAAAAGTGTATAATAAAGCCCAATACTGTCCAAAACAGGATATAATATAGCATGGAACAATCAAAAATTATAGATACGTTGGAGACGTATCAGTAACTTTATGTACCCGTGAGATCCCATCTGGGGACCTTTTCTGGTGATCTGCCGGAGGGGGATTCGATCACGGAGGGCTTCTACATCAACACCATAGCCTCTCCGATGATGTGTGAGTAGTTTACCATAGATCTTAGGGTCCATAGTTATTAACTAGATGGCTTCTTCTCTCTCTTTGGATCTCAATACAAAGTTCTCCTCGATGTTCTTGGAGATCTATTCGATGTAATTCTTTTTGCGGTGTGTTTGCCGAGATCCGATGAATTGTGGGTTTATGATCAAGTTTATTTATGAACAATATTTGAATCTTCTCTGAATTCTTTTATGTATGATTGGTTATCTTTGCAAGTCTCTTCGAATTATCAGTTTGGTTTGGCCTACTAGATTGATCTTTCTTGCAATGGGAGAAGTGCTTAGCTTTGGGTTCAATCCTGAGGTGTCCTTTCCCAGTGACAGTAGAGGCATCAAGGCACGTATTGTATTGTTGCCATCGAGGATAAAAATATGGGGTTTATATCATATTGCTTGAGTTTATCCCTCTACATCATGTCATCTTGCCTAATGCGTTACTCTGTTCTTTTGAACTTAATACTCTAGATGCATGCTGGATAGCGGTCGATGTGTGGAGTAATAGTAGTAGATGCAGAATCGTTTCGGTCTAATTGACACGGACGCGATGCCTATGTTCATGATCATGCATAGATATCATCATAACTATGCGATTTTTTATCAATTGCTCGGCAGTAATTTGTTCACCCACCGTAATATATGCTATCTTGAGAGAAGCCACTAGTGAAACCTATGGCCCCCGGGTCTACTTTACATCATATAAGTTTCCGATCTACAATTCTAGTTTACTATTTATTTTGCAATCTTTACATTTCAATCTATACAACAAAAATACCAAAAATATTTGTCTTATTATCTCTACCAGATCTCGCTTTCGTAAGTAACCGTGAAGGGATTGACAACCCCTTTATTGCGTTGGTTGCGAGGTTCTTGTTTCTTTGTGCATGTACTAGGTGACTTGCGTGTAGTCTCCTACTGGATTTATACCTTGGTTCTCAAAAACTGAGGGAAATACTTACGATACTTTGCTGCATCACTCTTTCCTCTTCAAGGGAGAACCAAAGCATGCTCAAGAGGTAGAAAGAAGGATTTCTGGTGCCGTTGCCGGGGAGATCTACGCCAAGTCAAGACATACCAAGTACCCATCACAAACTCTTATCCCTCGCATTACATTATTTTCCATTCGCCTCTTGTTTTCCTCTCCCCCACTTCACCTTGCCGTTTTATTTGCCTCTTTTCCGTTTGCCCTTTTTTGTGTCTCTTTTCGCTTGCCTCTTGTGTGATTGTTTGTCACGATGGCACAAGATAATACTAAATTATGGAATTTTCCAATACCAACAATAATGATTTTCTTAGCACTCTGATTGCTCCTCTTACCGATGTTGAATCTTGTGAAATTAATACTGCTTTGCTGAATCTTATCATGAAAGATCAATTTGCTAGCCTTCCTAGTGAAGATGCTGCTACCCATCTAAACAGCTTTGTTGATTTATGTGATATGCAAAAGAAGAAATATGTGGATAATGATATTGTTAAATTGACGCTATTTTCGTTTTCGCTTAGAGATCGTGCTAAAACTTGGTTCTCTTCTTTGCCTAAAAATAGTATTGATTCATGGAATAAGTGCAAAGATGCTTTTATCTCTAAGTATTTTCCTCCTGCTAAGATCATCTCTCTTAGAAATGATATTATGAACTTTAAGCAATTTGATCATGAGCATGTTGCACAAGCTTGGGAGAGGATGAAATTGATGATACATAATTGCCTACACATGGTTTGAATTTATGGATGATTATACAGAATTTTTATGCTGGATTGAATTTTGCTTCTAGAAATCTTTTAGATTCAGCTGCGGGAGTCACTTTCATAGAAATCACTTTAGGAGAAGCTACTAAACTCCTAGATAATATTATGGTTAACTATTCTCATTGGCACACCGAAAGATCTACTAATAAAAAAGTTCATGCGATAGAAGAGATTAATGTTTTGAGTGGAAAGATGGATGAACTTATGAATTTTTTTGCTAATAAGAGTGCTTATTTTGATCCTAATGATATGCCTTTGTCCACTTTGATTGATAATAATAATGAATCTATGGATGTGAATTTTGTTGGTACGAACAATTTTGGTAACAACGCATATATAGAGGGAAATTCAATTCTAGACCGTTTCCTAGTAATTCCTCTAATAATTGTGGTAATTCCTACAACAACTCTTATGGAAATTAAATAATATGCCCTCTGATTTTGAGACTAGTGTTAAAGAATTTATGAATTCGTGATATGTCTCCGTCGTATCTACTTTTCCAAACACTTTTGCCCTTGTTTTGGACTCTAACTTGCATGATTTGAATGGAACAAACCTGGACTGACGCTGTTTTCAGCGAAATTGCCATAGTGTTATTTGATGACCCACAAGTATAGGGGGTCTATCGTAGTCCTTTCGATAAATAAGAGTGTCGAACCCAACGAGGAGCAGAAAGAAATGATAAGCGGTTTCCAACAAGGTATTCTCCGCAGGTACTAAAATAAGTGGTAACAGATAGTTTTGTGATAGGATAGTTTGTAACGAGCAACAAGTAACAAAAGTAAATAAAGTGCAGCAAGGGGGCCCAATCCTTTTTGTAGCAAAGGACAAGCCTAGACAAACTCTTATATAGAGAAAAGCGCTCCCGAGGACACATGGGAATATCGTCAAGCTAGTTTTCATCACGTTCATATGATTCGCGTTCGGTACTTTGATAATTTGGTATGTGGATGGACCGGTGCTTGGGTACTGCCCTTACTTGGACAAGCATCCCACTTATGATTAACCTATATTGCAAGCATCCGCAACTACAACAAAAGTATTAAGGTAAACCTAACCATAGCATGAAACATATGGATCCAAATCAGCCCCTTATGAAGCAACGCATAAACTAGGGTTTAAGCTTCTGTCACTCTAGCAACCCATCATCTACTTATTACTTCCCAATGCCTTCCTCTAGGCCCAAATAATGGTGAAGTGTCATGTAGTCGATGTTCACATAACACCACTAGAGGAGAGACAACATACATCTCATCAAAATATCGAACGAATAGCAAATTCACATGACTACTAATAGCAAGACTTCTCCCATGTCCTCGGGAACAAAAGTAACTACTCACAAAGCATAAACATGTTCATAATCAGAGGGGTATTAATATGCATATAGGATCTGAACATATGATCTTCCACCAATTAAACCAACTAGCATCAACTACACGGAGTAATTAACACTACTAGCAACCTACTAGCACCAATCCCGGACTTGGAGACAAGAATTGGATACAAGAGATGAACTAGGGTTTTGAGAGGAGATGGTGCTGATGAAGATGTTGATGGAGATTGCCCTCTCCCGATGAGAGGAGCGTTGGTGATGACGATGGCGATGATTTCCCCCTCCGGGAGGGAAGTTTCCCCGGCAGAATAGCTCCGCCAGAGCCCTAGATTGGTTCCGCCAAGGTTCCGCCTCGTGGCGGCGGAGTTTCGTCCGAGAAGATGGATTCTTAATTTGTTTTCCATCGAAAGACTTCATATAGCAGAAGATGGTCACTGGAGGGCCACCAGGGGGCCCACGAGGTAGGGGGCGCGCCCCCCACCCTCGTGGGCAGGGTGTGGCCCCCCTGGTGAAGTTCTTGCTCTTAGTATTTTTTATATATTTGGAAAACGTCTTCCGTGGAGTTTCAGGACTTTTGGAGCTATGCAGAATAGGTCTCTAATATTTGCTCCTTTTCCAGGCCAGAATCCCAGCTGCCGGCATTCTCCCTCTTTATGTAAACCTTGTAAAATAAGAGAGAATATGCATAAGTATTGTGACATAATGTGTAATAACAACCCATAATGCAATAAATATCGATATAAAAGCATGATGCAAAATGGGCGTATCAACTCCCCCAAGCTTAGACCTCACTTGACCTCAAGCGAAAAGCCGAAATCAAAAAATATGTCCACATGTTTAGAGATAGACGTGTCGATAAAAAATAAAATACGGACATGAGGGCATCATGATCATTCTTAGAACAACAACTTATATAATTCTTGTCATATGATTTCTTATGCTAGAGTGATAATTCAATCACAATCTTAAGTATGAAGAGTAAACTCATTGGGAACTAACAAACTATAATCTCAGTCATTGGAGCAATTGCAATTTATCATAACATTGGAAAGAGTCAATATATAAAAGCTTTTCAGCAAGTCCACAGACTCAACTATCATATAGTCTTTCACAATTGCTGACACTCATGCAATACTTATGGGTATGGAGTTTTAATCGGACACAAAGAAAGATAGGGGCCTATAGTTTTCCCTCCCAATGTTTTACCTCAAGGGTAATGTCAACAGTAATAGTTCATGAAAACTCACATCCAATTAGCCATATATACCAGGATCTTTCCAACATGCTGTGTCGGAGTAATGGGCCACGGGTAGGCCAACCCGAGGCCCAGAACCTTTCAAGACATCGGGGCAGGCTGCGCCCCTTAAGACCCCAGGGCGAAGAGCCGCCTTCTAAGGAGTCGACGGCAAGACGGCCGACTGCCCACTCGCGGCCGAGTCCCAGGGACGACTTCAGGGTAAGATGACTCTAGACTGGCGACTTCCAGAGAAGCCGGCTTTGGGGGGTCGGCCTACGACTCCAACAAACCCCATGACCTCATCAAGTGGGACGGGGCAGGGGACTGGCTACAGTGAAGCCCACTCCCGCCCCTTACCAAGGGCAGGCATGGCCACAGCACGCCGTACCCCGGAAGATCTCCGTGCGGCGTGGCATTGTTGCCATGACGGCCCTGACATCAGCACCGCAGGACCGAATCCTGCACCCACGACGGCTTGTCTGTACGGCCCAGGGGCAGCGGGCCCACTAGTCAGTGAGACCCCAGGAGACGGCAAGAGGACCACCAGTCGGACCCGTCGGGAGCCGGCCCCGGAAAGTCGGCCGAGCCCTCCCCCGTGGCCCACGCGCCATTAATCAAGATGTGATGGAGAGTGGCAATAGTGATCGCCCGCTAGGCGGCGGGGCTGTTGCCACGACCCCATGATCGAGCCCGCGTCATCAGAAGCACGGCTACAGTAATCAGCAGCCGGCAAGACCCGCCCGCGGCGGACGCGGCCTGTCGGCTCCATACCAGGCCAGTCGGCGGGCCCCAGTAGTCGGCGGGGAAGACGGAGGCCAGAGGCGCTGATGGCTGGGCCCACGTCCAGCCGGATTACCATTGTACCCCTGGGGTAGGCCTATATAAACCCCCCAGGGCACCCATGCAAAGGGTTGGAACCCATTAGCTCTAGACCAGATCATATAGGAGGGAGAGAGCTAGCCTTGCCCTCTCCCACCTCCAGGAAACAGCTCAAGGAGCAACCGTGTAAACACTTTGCCATAGTGATCATGCGGAGACCCCGCAGAGCAGCAGTAGGGGTATTATCTCCCCGGAGAGCCCTGAAGCTGGGTAAGATTCGCCGGCGTGCATGTCTTCGCCTCATCCCGTTTCCAGGCACCGGCGACGTTCTACTCGCCCCCACCATGATAAGCCATCCTTTGGCATATGTCGCACCCAACCTCCGACATTTGGCGCCCACCGTGGGGCATGGTGCACCGCCGTCCGGATACCTGTTCTGTACGGGAACCCTTTTCCTCCCTGGTGAGCGCAGCCAGCCAGGGACGCTAGACGGAGTTTGCGCTGACGCGCTGCACGGTGTTGAGATCGCCTGCGCAGCCAGCTGCCTGGCCGAACTTGTTGGCGAGGTTCGCCTCTCCAACGAACCTGCACCCAACGCAGGCACGGGCGGCTCCGAGAGCCTCCTCGCGGGCCTCCTCGATCAACTCCACGTTTCCGGCGAGCCTGCCGTAGACTTGGAGTCTGTAGGCTCCACCGACCCGATGCTAGTCAACTCCGACACCGCGTCGCTCGACACATTCCCCACTAATGTGGTGGTCTACGACGAACCTATCCCTCGCGCGGGGAGCGACGGAAGCACCGTCACCGAGGTGCTCGTCATCAGTCATGACGAGCTCCCTGGCGGAGGAGCGCACGACTCACTCGGCGCGGTGCTACAAGACCTAATTGCGCCCATTCCGGAAGATGCTGACGCAGAGACACTGGAGGTGCGCCGCCTTCAGCTCGTTGAAGGCGCGAAGAAGCTGGCCAGCATGAGACGCTTGTCAGAGGCCAACCAGCGGGAGATGTATCGCGCCGTTGGCGGCTTGCCGGCTTCGGCAGGGCCCAGCCGCCTTGGCGCGGTCCAGCAGCGCGGTGTAGCCATCGCCAACCTGTTTGGGGCCAGCCGACCTGTGTACGCTACGCCAGCAGAGAACATCCGAGCCGCCCAGGCAGCGGCGGACGAGCTAGACAATTTCGAGGGCGAAGAACGCCGCCTGATGATGGAGCGAGTCCAGCGGATCCTCGACGCGGCTGCCACGCAGAACGAGGCCGGCTGCCACACGGAGGCGCCGCAGCGGCAAAACGACGACCTTCGCCGAGATCAAGGCGTGACGTCTCGGACGCCAACTGGCGGTGCCCGAGGAAGAAAAGACAAGGATCTGGCTGTCAGCCACAGTTGGACTCACATTACCATAGAGCGCAGTGGAACGACGGGACGACTGTCCGCCTCCTCCTCCTCGCAAGGAGAGGCGAGTCTTCCCGCCGCCTATTGACCATCCGACTCTCGGCGATCGCCTTGGCCGCCGAGAGGGAGTCGGAGAAAATGACGCCCGCCACCGGATCGACCGACTTCACCGATCCCTAGCGCTAGAAGAAGAAGACGAGTTGGGTCCGCCTTGTTTTGGACCCCGCATTCGAGACGAGCCCTTTCCCAGAGGGTTCACGCTCCCAAGGGATACGCCCAAGTATACCGGCTCCGTGAAGCCGGAAGACTGGCTGGTCGACTACTCCACGGCTGTCAACATAGCAAACGGCAACAAGCGTGTCACCGTAAAATACGTTCCGCTCATGCTCCAGGGCACGGCCCGGACATGGCTGAACAGCCTGAAGCCCCACAGCATCAATAGCTGGGTCGACTTCACCGAAGCGTTCGTCCGCAACTTCACCAGCACGTACAAGCGTCCTCCCAAGCCTCGTCAGCTCTCCTTGTGCATGCAAGGTCCCGACGAGTCGACTCGCGACTACCTCACGCGTTGGGCCGAGCTTCGGAACTCCTACGAGGGCGTGCACGAGGTGCAGACCATCGAGTACTTCACAGCCGGGTGCAGAGAAGGCACCCTCCTCAAGCACAAGCTCCTCTGCGATGAGCCCGAAACCCTCGATGAGCTGCTGATCATAGCGGACAAGTACGCCACGACCAACTCCTCCATGAAGGCGGAAATTCAAATCAGCACAACTGGCAAAGTGGCCCCTCAAGCTCCAAGAACTCCGGCCCGAGACGCCAACCAGCGACAATAGCAGGGCGACCACAAGCGCAAGGCCTTGCAGCCGGCTTCCAGCAGCCGGCAGGTCGCGACCGTTGAAGCCCAGCAGCCGGATGGACAGCCTCCGCCCAAGCGGCAGAAAGGCGGCAAGCCTAACTGGTTGCCGGCCTTCTCCTATGAGCAGACTTTGGATGGACCTTGCAAGTTCCATAGCGGCGCAAAGCCGTCGAATCACACCACCCGGAAGTGCCACCGGCTAACCAGGATCGCCAAGGGAGACAGCCTCCTGCCTCCCCCACCTGCTGGGCAGCCGCCTCCGCCTCCGCCCCAGCAGCCGACTGCTAGGCCAGTTGGCGCAGTACAAGACGAATACCTTGAAGAACACGGAGCCTACGTGGTGTTTACCAGTATGGCTGATGATCGACGCAGCAGGCGGCTGCAGCGACAAGAGGTGAATGCAGTAGCATCAGAGACGCCAGAGTTCATGCATTGGTCCGAGAAGCCCATTAGCTGGAGCAGGGCTGACCACCCAGAGGTGATGCCGAGTCCGGGCTCCTATGCCTTGGTCTTGGACGCCACCTTTGCTACAGATAGACGAGCCGCACGTTTCTAGCG
The DNA here is from genome assembly GCF_002162155.2 of Triticum dicoccoides. Classification (NCBI taxonomy): domain Eukaryota; kingdom Viridiplantae; phylum Streptophyta; class Magnoliopsida; order Poales; family Poaceae; genus Triticum; species Triticum dicoccoides. The sequence continues at coordinate 591,690,219 of NC_041390.1, forward strand.
AGTTCTGATAGACGGAGGCAGCAGCATCAATATCCTGTACAAGGACACCATGGAGAAGTTAGGAATCAAGCAAAGACAGCTTCAGAACAGCCGGACTGTGTTCCACGGCATTGTTCCTGGGCTATCCTACTCACCAATCGGCAAGATTTTGATGGACGTCCTCTTCGGAGACAAAGATCACTTCCGCCGAGAGTCAGTTTGGTTTGAGGTGGTGGACCTTGAGAGCCCTTACCATGCGCTACTCGGCCGACCCGCCTTGGCCAAGTTCATGGCGGTCCCCCACTACGCCTACCTCAAAATGAAGATGCCCGGTTCCAGGGGAATTCTGACTGTAGCCGGCGACTACCGAAAGTCGTCTGCATGTGCGGCTGAGAGCAGTCGGCTAGCCGAGTCCCTGGTGATCGCGGCCGAGAAGCGGCTCCTTGAGCGAGTTGTGGCGATGGCCGGCAAGCAGCTAGAGGTATCGCCCAACCCAAAGGAGTCGGAGGCTGAGGGTTCGTTCAAGCCGGCCAAAGAGACAAAGAAGATACCCTTGGATCTGGAGCACCTAGAGAGGTACACTGTCGTAGGTGCAAACCTCGACAGCAAATAGGAAGGCGAGCTCGTCGATTTCCTCCGTGAGAATCGGGACATCTTCGTGTGGTCCCCCAAAGACATGCCAGGTGTACCGACGAAATTCGCCGAGCACAAGTTACACGTCCGATCTGATGCAAAGCCGGTCAGGCAGCCCCTGCGCCGCCTATCAAAAGAGAAGAGAAAAGTTGTCGGAGAAGAGATAGCCCGACTCCTAGCAGTCGGCTTCATTATGGAAGTGTTCTTTCCAGAATGGCTAGCAAATCCGGTCCTGGTACTGAAGAAGAACAAGCAGTGGCGAATGTGTATTGACTACACGAGCCTCAACAAGGCCTGCCCCAAGGACCCGTTTGCTCTACCAAGAATCGATCAGGTGATAGACTCCACAGCCGGATGCGAGCTGTTGAGTTTTTTGGATGCATACTCAGGATATCACCAGATCAAGCTGAACCCGGCTGACAGACTGAAGACCGCCTTCATCACGCCGTTTGGAGCCTTCTGCTACCTCACCATGACGTTCGACTTAAGGAATGCCGGCGCCACCTTTCAGCGTTACATGCAGAAGTGCCTCCTCAAGCATCTCGGCAGGAACGCCCACGTCTACGTGGACGACATGGTGGTGAAGACGGAAAAGCGTGGAACACTGCTGGAAGACCTCAAGGAGACCTTTGAGAACCTGCGTCGGTTCCAGATCAAGCTCAATCCCGAGAAGTGTGTCTTCGGGGTACCAGCCGGCCAGCTCCTTGGGTTCCTGGTCTCTGAACGCGGCATAGAGTGCAACCCTGTAAAGATCAAGGCCATTGAGAGAATGGAGGTACCCAGCCGACTGCTGGATGTGCAAAAGTTCACCGGCTACTTGGCGTCCATCAGCCGATTCATCAGTCGGCTGGGCGAGAAAGCTCTCCCCTTATACAAACTCATGAAGAAGACCACTTTTTTTGAGTGGAACCATTAGGCAGACGAAGCTTTTCTCCAGTTGAAGAAGATGCTGACTACTCCACCCGTCCTGGCGGCTCCGACTCCCAAGGAACCTATGCTCCTGTACATCGCCACCACCAGTCGGGTAGTCAGCACGGTCATTGTAGTAGAACGCAAGGAGGAAGGCAAGGCACTACCTATCCAGAGGCTGGTATATTACCTGAGTGAAGTACTGTCGACCTCCAAGCAGAACTACCCCCACTACCAGAAGATGTGCTATGGCGTACACTTTACTGCCAAGAAATTGAAGCCTTACTTTCAAGAGCATCCAATCACGGTGGTCTGCACGGCCCCGCTCGCCGAGATCATTGGTAGCCGAGATGCTTCTGGCCGAGTGGCCAAGTGGGCCATAGAGCTGGCTCCCTACACCATCCACTACCAGCCCCGCACCGCTATCAAGTCAATAGCACTGGCCGACTTCCTCGTCGACTGGGTCGAGACCCAGTACCTACCTCCAGCGCCTGACTCCACCCATTGGCGGATGCATTTCGACGGCTCCAAGATGCGTGCCGGCTTGGGAGCCGGCATCGTCCTCACCACTCCTAAAGGCGACAAGCTCAAATACGCACTGCAAATCCATTTTGCCGCCTCCAACAACGTTGCCGAGTACGAGGCGCTCATTCACAGGCTCCGGCTTGCCAAAGAACTTGGCATCCGCCGGATCTTGTGCTATGGCGACTCGGACTTAGTGGTCCAGCAGTCATCTGGCGACTGGGACGCGAAAGACGCAAACATGGCGAGTTACCGTTTCCTTGTGCAGCAACTCAGCGGGTATTTCAAAGGGTGCGAGTTCCTCCATGTGCCAAGAAACGACAACGACCAAGCAGACGCCTTGGCACGAATCGGCTCTACCCGCCAAGCAATACCATCCGGCGTCGCCCTTCAACGCCTCCTCAAGCCATCTGCCAAGCCTTCACCAGAATCAGACTCCATCTTTGTGTCGGCTTCTCCCGAAGACGTCGGATCCGACTCTAGAGCCCCGGCAGACGGTACGGGGATTTTGGCAGATGGCTCCAAAGCCGCCATAGTCAAACCCGGCCCGAGGACTGCGGCGGCGGACTCGAAGACTCCAGAACTCGACCCAAGGGCCGCGCCAGTCGGCCTGGGGACTTCATTAACCCAGCAAACGGTTGTTGACTCCAACCCGCCGCCTCCTAGCCCAACCGCCCTCGTCCAAGTCGCAGTTCTGGCAGTCGAAGAAATAGCAGCACCCTCATGGGCCCAGCCCATCCTCAAATTCCTGGTGAGCAAAGAGCTGCCGACTGAGTAGACCTCAGCTCGGCAAGTACAACGCCGGGCGGCAGCCTACACCATAGTCAACAGAGAGCTAGTCAGGCGCAGCGTCACTGGTGTCTACCAGCGCTACGTAGAGCCAGAGCAAGGCCAAGAAATTCTCAAAAACATCCATCAAGGCGAGTGCGGCCACCATGCGGCTTCAAGAGCACTCGTCGCAAAAGCCTTTCGACACGGTTTCTTCTGGCCGACTGCCTTAGAAGAGGCCAAGGAATTGGTCCAAAAATGCAAAGGGTGCCAGAAATTCAGCTCCAAGCCGCACCAGCCGGCTTCTGCACTCAAGACCATCCCCATTGCCTGGCCTTTCACAGTTTGGGGTCTAGACATGGTGGGACCATTCAAGACAGCACGAGGCGGCTTAACTCACTTACTCGTCGCAGTGGACAAGTTCACCAAGTGGATAGAAGCAAAGCCAATCAAGAATCTGAATGGTCTGACTGCCGTAACTTTCATTTCCGATATTACAATTCGGTACGGCATACCACACAGCATCATCACCGACAACGGCACAAATTTTGCCAAAGGCGCCTTGGCCCGTTTCTGCGCAACACAGGGCATCCAACTGGACCTAGCGTCCATCGCCCACCCACAGTCAAATGGCCAGGTGGAGCGAGCAAACGGCCTCATCCTGTCCGGCATCAAACCCCGGCTGATCGAGCCTCTGGAGCGCTCAGCTGGCTGCTGGCTCGACGAGCTACCAGCCGTCCTCTGGAGTCTGCGCACGACTCCAAACAAGTCAACCGGCTTCACGCCTTTCTTCCCCGTCTATGGTGTCGAAGCCGTAATCCCAACGGACATAGAGTTCTACTCCCCACGAGTCACCATGTACACCAAGGAGGAAGCAGAAGAAGCACGACAAGACGGCATCGATCTGCTGGAAGAGGGCCGGCTATTGGCACTCAGCCGGTCCAGCATCTACCAGCAGAGCCTGCACCGATACCACAACAGGAAGGTCAAGCCAAGATCTTTCCAAGAAGGCGACCTTGTGCTCCGGCTGATCCAGCGAACAGTCGGCCAGCACAAGCTGTCGGCGCCTTGGGAAGGCCCTTTCATCATCAGCAAAGTACTGGGCAACGACTCCTACTACCTGATTGACGCTCAGAAGCCCCGAGCATGCAAGAGGGACGACTTCGGCAAGGAGACAGAGCGGCCATGGAATGCAAATCTCCTCCGAAGATTTTATAGTTGATGCAGTATGTACCACGCTACCTTTTGTATTAAAGTACCAAGACTTCGGGCCCCCCGAGACGAGCTCGGGGACTGCCCTCTTTTGTCTGTATGATAAAAATTATGCCTACAAGTATGTTACTCTTTGTTATGCCGCTTGGCACTGGGCTCGACAAGTCGGCCTGGGGACTTGCCGCCTTGCATTATGAAATGCTTCATGCAGCCGGACAAGTAGTGTGTAACACCTAAACCGTCTCCTGTCAGAAGTCGCAGCTCGCAGAAGCAACTGTACAGTGGGCAGAAGTAAGGTAGAATGGGCGTTCGCATGAAAAATGGCTAAGGACTCAAAGCATAAAACATAGCTCAAGACGGCTTCCAGCCTTTTTTTCACAAACCGACTCTCGAATAGTCGGATTGCTGCCTTCTCTTCAACTTGCTCAAAAACTCTTAAAAACGGCTAAGTACTTGCTTTCCCAAAGTAGCCAAGCATTTGATCCAGCGGCAATCCGCAGAGCGGCTATCCGATTGGCAAGGCAGGCAACTAAGAGAAAGCGGCAAAGGAAAAAAGCCAAAAGAGCAATGAGCAAGAAAAGATAGAACTCAGATAAATATATTTACATAACGTAGGCCCTTGGCCGAATCTTCGACCAGAAGTTCAAAATACAGCCCGCGGGTGGAATTGTGCGAATTAACAAATTCTTCAAAGACTACTGAAGCAGATAAAATAAAGATAAAGCGGCAGCTTAGGAAGCAGCAGACGGATTCGGAGGGTCAGAGGAGGCGGCAGCGTCAGGCGTCGGGCCGGCCAGCTGGGTAGTCTCGGCTTGATCGCCTCCAGCGGCAGTCGGCTTGGTCGCACGCGGCTCGTTGCTGGAGGCGCGGTCGAGCTGAGGCTGGTCGTCGGCTCCGTCTTTTGGTGCCTCCGTCTCGCCTCCGTCCTCCGCCTCACCTTCCTCCTCGACGCTGGAGCCAATCACCTCCGTCGAGTCCTCGCCATAGTCTGGGTTCATCCCAAACCACTCCGGCGGTACCTCCTCGCCGTCTTCAGACCGCTCGGGGACGAAGATGCTGGTGTCGGTGTACTCGGCGATCACCGCAGCACGCTTGACGAGGGCGTCTTCCGCAGCTGCCAGCTCCGGCTGGGCCTCCAACCAAAGTGTGGCCAGCCGGTCTAGATCCCGCCCCGGATACCACGCCTTGACAAACTCCAAGGCCCGACGCACTCCAGCTCGGGCCGAAGAACCCTTCCAGGCCTCAAGACGACCAGCCGCGACCTCTAGCCAGTCGGCCGTCAGGCTGGGGGTGCGTGGAGCCTGCATGTCCGGCCACAGGGCGGCAATCGCCTGGGCACCGACACGCTGAAGCTGGCGCAGCATCCGGTGAGTCGGCCAAAGGCGAGCCTCGTTGCTCAGGATGTGCTCGTCAAGGGTTCGGGGGGCGTCGGCGGCGATCTCTGCACCCTCCGCCCTTCGACCTTCACGGTCAGCCTCGATGGCTTGGATGGCGGCTTGCGAGTGCCCAGGAAAGAAGTCTGCCAAGACAGAAGAAATGAAGAAGCAAGTCAAAAACCAGGAGTTAGCACGACTTATAATCGGCAGCTCGAAGAAAGAAAGTAAAGAAACTCACCATCAACGATGTCTTCAATCTCGTGGAAGCCGAAGGCCAGCATCGCCTCCTTGTCAGACCAGGAGGAGTGCTCGCTCGCGAACTCGGCCAGGAGGGCGGTTTCCGTCTCTTCCGCCTCCCTCTGCGTCTTCGCAAGCAGCTCCCTCTGCTCTGCCAATTGAGTGGCCAGCAGATCGTGCTCTATGGCGAGCTTGCTGCACTCCTCCCCTTTGGTGCGCAATGCGGAGTTGGCTTCGCTCAGCTGGTGTTGAAGAGCAGCGTTGGCTCCTGAAAAGAAGGAAGAAAGAAGGCGTTAAGTCATCAATAAAGAAGGTCGCCGGGGAGATCCGGCCCGACTGCTCAGCAGTCGGCCCGAATCTCGGGGACTACAGCCCGCGGGTGCGCCAGCGCGCCCCCGCAAAGAAGAAAAAGGACTTACTCCGGCTCTCTGACAAGTCGGCGGTCCGCTTGCCCAGCTCTTCAATGTTACGGTTGAAGGTAGTGATGCGGAGGTTGTGGTAATCCTGCGTCAAGCGTTTCACACAAAAAGTTAACACCCAGAGTTCATCAATTGGAGTTCCGGGCCGCCTGCTCAGCAGCCAGCCCGAAACTCAGGCACTACACCCAGTGGGTGCGCTGGTGCACCCCCACAGAGAGGAGCAAGAAAACAAGGACCAAAGGAAAAAAACATACTCGGACGGCTGCCCGCGATGCCAGGTACGCCTTGGTGCAATTCTAGAGAGCATCGCCCTCAGCACGAAGCTTCGCCTGGACGTCCAGAAGCGCCTGGTTCAGCGGCCCTGTGCCGCCTCCTCGCACCCACCCAATGGGCGCGACGCTCGTTGCTTCGGCGTCTGGGATAACCGAGTTGGCGGTGCCGGCCTCCAGGGGGCGGGGTTCCGAAGTCGCCTTCCCCAGACGGCGGCGCGTTGGGGAGCCGACTTGGAGGAGTAACCTCGCCACGGCCTCGTCTTCGGTTGGCGGCACCAGAGGGTCCGCTGGCTGCTTGCCTTGCGCGCTCTTAGACGGTGGCGGAGGCGGCGGCGAAACGATCATGTCCGGCGTAGAGGGGTTGCCGTCTTCCCTCTCCACGACGGGGTTCTCGCTGCCGGCTTCCCCAGTCTGCCCCGTGAACTCCGAAGGTGGCGGCGCAGAGTTCAGCGGGGTGATGAACACTGCCGATTGGCAGCATGCGGCCTCCTCAGCCTGCCGCTTCGTCGCGGCGGTGGCTTCAGCCTCCGCCAGTTTTTTCTTGGCGGAGGCCTCCGCCCTATCGGCCTCCGCCCTATCGGCCTCCGCCTTCTCCAGGCGAGCGGCCTCTTCTTTGTTGCGCTTCTCCTGCGCATTCCGCTCTGTCGCCTCTCGGAGGTTAGCAGCGGGGTCAATCCGCCGAGTGGTGGCAGACGTCTCCGCTGACCCCATGACGGAGGCGGCGGTGACCCTCAAGAGTGAGTGGAGCCCTGAAGCAAGGGAAGCAAGCAAAAGACTCAGGCAAAGCCACAAAGAAAGAATAAAGCATTGGGACAGAATACTCATGCGGAGACCAATGATGGCTTCTTCACTTCCTTACGGAAGCGGATGGCCTTCGCAACCGCCTCGTCCCGTCGGGTCGCCGCAGCCGAACCCTTGGGCTTCTTCGGCCGACTGCCGAACAAGGTCGGCGCGGCCCTGCGCTTCTTCCCGCCGCCTGGAGCACCCGGCGCGGCAGAAGAGCCCGCGCCAGGTTGGCTGGCTCCTGACCGATGGCGGGGGGCGACTTCTCCCTCGGCATCGTCATCAGGCCAGTCAGCGAAAGTGGCCGAAGGCCTGAAGTCGCCCGCTGCTCCTCCTCCTCCCTCGGTGTCGTCCTCCAGAGCCGCCGCCCCCAGATTCGGGTCGTCGACGTCGCTCTCCGCCCGGTCGGGAAGGAACTCGCGGACCGGCCCCGAGGTGCCAGCTGGCGGATGGAGGAGGGGATTCTGACCAAAGCCGACTGGTCAAAACAAACTCGGCGAGAAAGAAGACAATCCAAAGAAAGAAAGAAAAGGTAACTCACCACGGGCGTGGGGTTGGCGCGGGAGTACGGCTCCTTGCCGAACCGCCAATCCTCCAGGAGCTTGCTGTCCGAGAGGTAGTTCACCATGAAGGCCACCTCCTCGTGAGGCATGTCCTTGGTGCACATCCGACTCGGGTCGCGGTGCCTGCTCATTTGGCATATCATATGGGGGCGGCCTTGGAGCGGGAGAACTCGGTGCGCCACGAAGGCGGCCAGCAGGTTTGGACCAGTCAAGCCCTCCGACTGCGTCAGCACTCGGAGTCGCGTGATAGCGCCAGCTCCCGCAAGCGTCAGCGACTTGGCCCGATATGACCAGTTGGGCAGTCTCCCAGCCGGCGGGCCGGCTTCGAAAGCCGGCAGGTTGACCCAGTCCCCTCTCGCGGAGACGCTCCTGACGTAGAAGTACGATCTCTGCCACATCTTCACCGACTTTATCAACGTGATGGAGGGGAAGGGGTTGTCGGCCCCCGACCTTCGCACGGTGATGAAAGCGCCGCATTGAGCTGGCACGCCTGCCGCCTGGGGGCCGAGCTTGGAGAAGAAGAACTCCCCCCAGAGCTCGAGGGTGGGGAGGACTCCGAGGAAGCCTTCGCACAAGGCCACGAAGGCGGACAGCAGCACCACCGTGTTGGGCATGAGGTGGTGCGGCTGGAGGCCGTAGAACTCCAGGAAGGAGCGGAAGAAGCTGCTCGCCAGCAGCCCCAACCCGCGCAGGCAGTGCGAGCGGAAGATGACCCGCTCGCCCTCCTGCGGCGCGGGGGAAATCTCCCTCCTCGGTGCAAGACGCACCCGCACGTGATCCTCACCGGGGAGCCGACGAGTCTTGCGGAGGAACTCAATGTGGTCGTCGTGAACTTCGGAGCCGTCCCAGGTGTCGGAGCGCACCGGGGGAGGCGCGGCGGCAGAGGAAGAGCTCATCGCGAGCTGATCGCCGCGGCGTTCGTCGAAGCTTGGGCACGCGGCGGTGCGAAGAAGAAGAAGGAGGAGAGCGAGGAGCAGTGAGAAGGAGGAGAGCGGGGAGTGGTGGGAAGCAGGGGCGTGCGTGCGCCCCTCTTTCCCCTACTTATAGCCTCGTGGGCTGCGAAGCCGAGGGGGCGGTCGTGGGATTTACTGCGCCCACTGCCCCATGACCCCCATGTTCCACGACAAAATTACTATGCGCAGTAACTCCACGGGAATCCCAACCGTCCGTCGGGGCCGTGGCGGATCCGCTCGGGCGCCGAGGCGCGGTAGTGGCGGGCCCCGCCTATGGGTCTGTCCCGTCGCGCATGTAGGCTGGCAGAATGGCCCAGCCACGTGTCATCGCATGACAGGCCTAGAACGGGCGGCGGCCTGGAGGCTTAGCTAGCACGCTACTTGGATCCCGCTGGGACGTTCGAAATATTGTGCGAGTCAGAGTTGGGCGAGTCCGACTCCTTCTAGCCGGTCCGGCGGAAGTCAACCAAGAACCATGTGTTGAGCACCCGGAAAGAGAAACTGCTGAGGCTTCTCGGCCGATCGTCCGTGGCACCTCACTAGCTTCGAGGACTACTGTCGGAGTAATGGGCCACGGGTAGGCCAACCCGAGGCCCAGAACCTTTCAAGACATCGGGGCAGGCTGCGCCCCTCAAGACCCCAGGGCGAAGACCCGCCTTCTAAGGAGTCGACGGCAAGACGGCCGACTGCCCACTCGCGGTCGAGTCCCAGGGACGACTTTAGGGTAAGCCGACTCCAGACTGGCGACTTCCAGAGAAGCCGGCTTTGGGGGGTCGGCCTACGACTCCAACAAACCCCATGACCTCATCAAGTGGGACGGGGCAGGGGAGTGGCTACAGTGAAGCCCACTCCCACCCCTTACCAAGGGCAGGCATGGCCACAGCACGCCATACCCCAGAAGATCTCCGTGCGGCGTGGCACTGTTGCCATGACGGCCCTGACATCAGCACCGCAGGACCGAATCCTGCACCCACGACGGCTTGTCTGTACGGCCCAGGGGCAGCGGGCCCCACCAGTTAGTGAGACTCTAGGAGACGGCAAGAGGACCACCAGTCGGACCCGTCGGGAGCCGGCCCCAGAAAGTCGGCCGAGCCCTCCCCCGTGGCCCACGCGCCATTAATCAAGATGTGATGGAGAGTGGCAATAGTGATCGCCCGCCAGGCGGCGGGGCTGTTGCCACGACCCCATGATCGAGCCCGCGTCATCAGAAGCATGGCTACAGTAATCAGCAGCCGGCAAGACCCGCCCGCGACGGACGCGTCCTGTCGGCTCCGTACCAGGCCAGTCGGCGGGGCCCACCAGTCGGCGGGCCCCAGCAGTCGGCGGGGAAGACGGAGGCCAGAGGCGCTGACGGCTGGGCCCGCGTCCAGCTGGATTACCATTGTACCCCTGGGGGTAGGCCTATATAAACCCCCCAGGGCACCCATGCAAAGGGTTGGAACCCATTAGCTCTAGACCAGATCATATAGGAGGGAGAGAGCTAGCCTTGCCCTCTCCCACCTCCAGGAAATAGCTCAAGGAGCAACCGTGTAAACACTTTGCCATAGTGATCATGCGGAGACCCCGCAGAGTAGCAGTAGGGGTATTATCTCCCCGGAAAGCCCTGAAGCTGGGTAAGATTCGCCGGCGTGCATGTCTTCGCCTCATCCCGTTTCCAGGCACCGGCGATGTTCTACTCGCCCCCACCATGATAAGCCATCCTTTGGCATATGTCGCACCCAACCCCCGACATACTATGCTTGCCAAAGGATAAAATGTAAAAAGGAAGGGTGAAGATCACCATGACTCTTATGCAATGTAGGAGATAGAAATAAAAGATAGGCCCTTCGCAGAGGGAAGCATAGGTTGTCATGCGCTTTTATGGTTGGATGCACAAAATCTTAATGCGAAAGAACGTCACTTTATATTGTCACTTGTGATATGGACCTTTATTATGCAGTCTGTCGCTTTTATTTCTTTCGTATCACACGATCGTATAAAGCTTATTTTCTCCCACACTAATAAGTCATGCATATTTAGAGAGCAATTTTTATGGCTTGCACCGATGACAACTTACTTGGAGGATCTTACTCAATCCATAGGTAGGTATGGTGGACTCTCATGGCAAAACTGGTTTAAGGGTATTTGGAAGCACAAGTAGTATCTCTACTTGGTGTGATGAATTTGGCTAGCATGAGGGGGAAAGTCAAGCTCAACATGTTGGATGATCCATGACAATATAATTTATCTCAGATGTAAGAAAACATAACCCATTATGTTGTCTTCCTTGTCCAACGTCAACTCTTTTAGCATGTCATATTTTAATGAGTGCTCACAATCATAAAAGATGTCCAAGATAGTATATTTATATGTGAAGACCTCTCTTTCTTTATTACTTCCTATTAATTGCAACGATGACCCAAACTATGTTTGTCAACCCTCAACAACTTTTATTCATCATACTTTTCTATGTGAGCTCATTACTCTCCATAAGACTCACATGATCTCTTTGTTTCTTTTTATTTCTTTCTCTTTTCTTTTATTTCTTTAGGATCATGGCAAAATAAGCAAGCCCTTGACTCAACATTAATATTTATTATATAGCTCACGGACTCGATTACATAGAAGGATTATAAAGCAAAACTCACAACTAGATCATACTAAGAACTTTTATTCTACTAGATCAAGATATTACCAAAAGGATCGAACTAAGAAAAATGGTAAAGATAAAAGTGATGGTGATATGATACCGGGGCACTCCCCCAAGCTTGGCAGTTGCCAAGTGGAGTGCCCATACCAGATACTCAATTCTTCTTTGTTGGTGGAGACGGTGGTGATTTTGTTGATGGCGTAGGCTTGTCGTCCTTCTTCCAAGGCATAGGCTCACCATCATAGAAGGATGACCGAGTCTCCGGGATCCTCAAATCTGCAGCCAAACTCATCCTTTTGAATCTATATTCATGCTCACAGTTTTGGTTTTGCAGGTCATAGATTTGAGCTTGAAGGTGCTCGATTTTCTCGTGAAGCTTGAAGATGGTCTCCCCGATGTTGTCGGCATCCAGCTTGTGTTTGTTGGTGAATTCTGCGATCATCATGTGGTTGGAGTTGAGTCCACGCTCCACCATCCCCTGACACTTGAAAACTTGTTGATCCATTGCTTCGAGCCTCGTCTCCATGCTTCCGGTCCCCTTCGGTCCCTCAGCATCACGGATGTGCAGCAACCAATCATGCATCTCAATGGTTTGAGGGTGTCGTTGCACCTCCGCGAGGTAAGGGTTGATGACCTTATCGAAGAACTTGTCCTTGGGAGCACTTGGAGACGTCATGATAATCTAGATCTGTTAGAAAAACAGCTCGAAACAAAGACAGGAGATTTTTGCGTGATACGAGAGTCAAAACCCCCGGGAGATTATATAATGATTTTTTACCGACCAAAATACGTGTCGTGTACGAAAATGGAGTCCGGAGAGCACACGAGGTGCCCACGAGGTAGGGGCACACCCAGTAGGGTAGGGCGCGCCCTCCACCCTCGTGGAGGCCTCGTGTCCTTCCCGAACTGCTTCTTATTTTTCTATTTTTCTAAATATTCCAAAACGGATAAATATTGCCTTAAAATTGTTTTGGGGTCGGTTTACTTACCGTACCACATACCTATTCCTTTTCGGAGTTTGAAACGTTTCGGAAAGTGTCCCTTATGTATTCCTCTGGGGTTACGGTTTCAATAACATTGGTTTCGACATTTATGGGATTACCTGAGATATAGTGTTTGATCCTTTGACCGTTCACCACCTTCGGATTTGTGCCTTCGAAGTTGTTGATTTTTATGGCACCGGAACGATAGACCTCCTCGATAACGTAAGGACCTTCCCATTTAGAGAGAAGTTTTCCTGCAAAAAATCTTAAACAAGAGTTGTATAGCAATACATAATCACCTACATTAAACTCACGCTTTTGTATCCTTTTATCATGCCATCTTTTAACTTTTTCTTTAAACAACTTGGCATTTTCATAGGCTTGGGTTCTCCATTCATCAAGTGAGCTAATATCAAATAACCTCTTCTCTCCAGCAAGTTTAAAATCATAATTGAGTTCTTTAATAGCCCAATAAGCCTTGTGTTCTAGTTCGAGAGGTAAGTGACAGGCTTTTCCATAGACCATTTTATACGTAGACATACCCATAGGATTTTTATATGCAGTTCTAGAGGCCCATAATGCATCATCAAGTTTCTTGGACCAATTCTTTCTAGATCTATTGACAGTCTTTTGCAAAATTAATTTAAGCTCTCTATTACTCAATTCTACTTGACCACTAGACTGAGGGTGATAACGGGATGCAATTCTATGATTAACATCATACTTAGCAAGCATTTTACGGAAAGCACCATGAATAAAATGTGAACCACCATCAGTCATTAAATATCTAGGGACTCCAAATCTTGGAAAAATAACTTGTTTAAGCATTTTAATAGAGGTGTTATGATCAGCACTACTAGTTGGAATAGCTTCTACCCACTTAGTAACGTAATCAACAGCAACTAGAATGTGTGTATAACCATTAGAGGAAGGAAAAGGTCCCACATAGTCAAAGCCCCAAACATCAAATGGCTCAATAACAAGTGAATAATTCATAGGCATTTCTTGACGTCTACTAATATTACCAATTCTTTGGCATTCATCACAAGATAAGACAAACTTACGGGCATCCTTGAAGAGAGTAGGCCAATAAAAACCATATTGCAATACCTTATGTGCAGTTCTATCTCCAGCATGGTGTCCTCCATAAGCTTCAGAGTGACACTTGTGTAGGATCTGTTCCTGTTCATGCTCAGGTACACAACGTCTAATAACACCATCTACTCCTTCTTTATAAAGATGTGGGTCATCCCAAAAGTAATGCCTCAAATCATAGAAGAACTTTTTCTTTTGCTGGTATGTGAAACTAGGTGGTATAAACTTAGCAACAATGTAATTAGCATAATCAGCATACCATGGAGCAGTATGAGAAGCATTTATGACATTTTATTGCTCATCAGGATAGCTATCATCAATAGGAAGTGGGTCATCAAGCACATTTTCAAACCTAGACAAGTTGTCTGCAACGGGGTTCTCAGCTCCCTTTCTATCAACAATATGCAAATCAAATTCTTGTAGCAAGAGAACCCATCTAATAAGTCTAGGTTTAGCATCTTTCTTTTCCATAAGATATTTAATAGCAGCATGATCAGTGTGAATAGTTACTTTAGAATCAACAATATAAGGTCTGAACTTATCACAAGAAAATACAACTGCTAAGAATTCTTTTTTAGTAGTAGCATAATTTCTTTGAGCATTGTCTAGGGTTTTACTAGCATATTGAATAACATTTAATTTCTTATCAAATCTTTGTCCTAGAACGGCACCTACAGCATGATCACTTGCATCACACATAATTTCAAAGGGTAAATTCCAATCAGGTGGTTGAACAATGGGTGCAGAGATCAATGCTTTCTTAAGTATTTCAAATGCTTCCACACAATCATCATCAAAAACAAATGGTATATCTTTTTGTAATAAATTAGTCAAAGGCCGAGAAATTTTTGCGAAGTCCTTAATGAACCTCCTATAAAATCCGGCATGGCCAAGGAAACTTCTTATACCTTTGATGTCCTTGGGACATAGCATCTTCTCAATAGCATCAACTTTGGCTTTATCAACTTCAATACCTCTTTCAGAAACTTTATGCCCCAAGACAATACCTTCATTAACCATAAAGTGGCACTTATCCCAATTCAAGACAAGATTAGTTTCTTCACATCTCTGCAAAACTCAATCAAGGTTGCTCAAGCAATCATCAAAAAGAAGATCCATGGACGGAAAAGTCGTCCATGAAAACCTCACAAATCTTTTCACAAAAGTCAGAGAATATAGCCATCATGCATCTTTGAAAGGTAGTAGGTGCATTACATAAACCAAAAGGCATACGTCTATAAGCAAAAGTACCAAAAGGGCATGTAAAAGTAGTCTTTGATTGATCTTTAGCTGACACGGGTATTTGAGAGAAACCAGAATAACCATCTAGAAAGCAAAAATGTGTATGTTTGGATAATCTTTCTCACATTTAATCGATAAAAGGTAAGGGGTAATGATCCTTTTTAGAAGCTTTATTTAATTTGCGGAAATCAATTACCATCCTATAACCTGTAATAATTCTTTGAGGGATCAATTCATCTCTATCATTAGGAACAACAGTAATACCTCCCTTCTTAGGGACACAATGGACGGGGCTTACCCACTGACTATCAGCAACGGGATAGATTATACCTGCCTCAAGGAGCTTTAGTATTTCCTTTCTTACCACTTCTTTCATTTTAGGATTCAGCCAGCGTTGATGATCACGAACTGGTTTAGCATCTTCTTCCAAATTAATTTTATGTTGACATAGAGTGGGACTAATGCCCTTAAGATCATCAAGAGTATACCCAATAGCAGCACGGTGCTTCTTCAGAGTTTTCAATAATCTCTCTTCCTCATGCTCTAAAAGGTTAGCACTAATAATAACAGGATATATCTTTTTCTCATCAAGATATGCATATTTAAGAGTATCAGGTAACGGTTTAAGCTCAAACACGGGATCACCCTTGGGTGGAGGAGGATCCCCTAGGATTTCAACAGGTAAATTGTTTTTCAGAATAGGTTCCTGTTTAAAGAATACTTCATCTAATTCCCTTCTTTCATTCATAAACATGTCATTTCATGGTCTAGCAAATATTGTTCTAAAGGATCACTAGGAGGTACGGTAATAGAAGAAAGACCAATAATTTCATCCTTACTAGGTAATTCTTCTTCACGATGTTGCCTACTAAATTTAGAGAAATTAAATTCATGAGTCATATCATCTAAACCGATAGTAACAACATCCCTTTTGCAATCTATGGTAGCATTAATAGTGTTCGGGAAGGGTCTACCAAATATAATAGGACAAAAGCTATCTTATGGGGAACCAAGAACAAGAAAATCAGCAGGATATTTAGTTTTCCCACACAAGACTTCAATATCTCTAGCAATTCCCATTGGTGAAATAGTATCTCTATTGGAAAGTTTAATTGTGACATCAATATCTTCCATCTCAGCAGGTGCAATATAATGCATAACTTCTTTGTATAAGAAATAAGGTATTGCACTAGCACTAGCACCCATATCACATAAGCCATGATAACAATGATCTCCTATTTTAACAGAAATAACAGGCATGCCTACCACAGGTCTAGGTTTATCTTTAGCACAGGGTTTAGCAATTCTAGCAGTTTCATCACAGAAATAAATAACATGCCCATCAATATTATCAGACAAGAGATCTTTAACAATAGCAATATTAGGTTCAACTTTAACTTGTTCAGGAGGTGTATATGTTTTAATATTGCTTTTACGAACTACAGTTGAAGCTCTAGCATGATCCTTTATCCTAACAGGGAAAGGTGGTTTCTCAACATAAGTAGGAACAATATGATCATTATAAGTAACAATCTTTTCTTCAACTTTAATAGGTGCAGCTACTTTTACTTCTATGGGAGGATGATATTTAAACCACTTCTCCTTGGGGAGATCAACATAAGTAGCAAAAGATTCACATAAAGAAGCTACTATCTCAGAGTCAAGTCCATATTTAGTGCTAAATTTACGAAAAATATCGGTATCCATAAAAGATTTAACACAATCAAAGCTAGGTGTCATACCTGACTCCTTACCATTGTCGAGGTCCCAATCTTCAGAGTTGCGTTTAATTATTTCCAATAAATCCCATTTGAATGCAATAGTCTTCATCATAAAAGAGCCAGCACAAGAAGTATCAAGCATGGTGCAATTGTTATCGGAAAGCCAAGCATAAAATTTTTGAATAATCATTTCTCTTGAGAGCTCGTGATTGGGGCATGAATATAACATTGATTTAAGCCTCCCCGAAGCTTGAGCGATGCTTTCTCCTTCGCGAGGCCAAAAATTATATATGTAATTGCGATCATGATGAACAAGATGCATAGGATAAAACTTCTGATGAAATTCCAATTTCAATCATTTGTAATTCCAAGACCCCATATCATCACATAGCCTATACCATGTCGATGCATCTCCCTTCAAAGATAAAGGGAAGACCTTCCTCTTAACAACATCTCCGGGTACACCTGCAAGCTTAAATAATCCACAAACTTCATCCACATATACTAGATGCTCATCAGGATGTTTTGTTTCATCTCCTAAAAAAGGATTAGCTAGCAGTTTTTCTATCATACCCGAAGGAATTTCAAAGAAGGCATTTTCATTTTCATTTTCATTTTCAGTAGGTTGAGTAGGTTGAGGAGCAACTCTTTGCTCTACTGGTCGGGGTGAAGATACCCCAAACAAGCCCCTCAGAGGATTACTTTCCATAGTAACAAGTGACAGTAAATTTCAGCACACTATATAAATTTTTCCTTACCAAATTCCACCTACCAAAGGCGCTTCACTCCCCAGCAACGGCGCCAGAAAAGAGTCTTGATAACCCACAAGTATAGGGATCTATCGTAGTCCTTTCGATAAGTAAGAGTGTCGAACCCAACGAGAAGCAGAAGGAAATGATAAGCGGTTTCCAGCAAGGTATTCTCTACAAGTACTGAAATAAGTGGTACCAGATAGTTTTGTGATAGGATAGTTTGTAACGAGCAACAAGTAACAAAAGTAAATAAAGTGCAGCAAGGTGTCCCAATCCTTTTTGTAGCAAAGGACAAGCCTGGACAAACTCTTATATAGAGAAAAGCGCTCCCGAGGACACATGGGAATATCATCAAGCTAGTTTTCATCACGTTCATATGATTCGCGTTCGGTACTTTGATAATTTGGTATGTGGGTGGACCGGTGCTTGGGTACTGCCCTTACTTGGACAAGCATCCCACTTATGATTAACCTCTATTGCAAGCATCCGCAACTACAACAAAAGTATTAAGGTAAACCTAACCATAGCATGAAACATATGGATCCAAATCAGCCCCTTACGAAGCAACGCATAAACTAGGGTTTAAGCTTCTGTCACTCTAGCAACCCATCATCTACTTATTACTTCCCAATGCCTTCCTCTAGGCCCAAATAATGGTGAAGTGTCATGTAGTCGACGTTCACATAACACCACTAGAGGAGAAACAACATACATCTCATCAAAATATCGAACGAATACCAAATTCACATGACTATTAATAGCAAGACTTCTCCCATGTCCTCAGGAACAAAAGTAACTACTCACAAAGCATAAACATGTTCATAATCAGAGGGGTATTAATATGCATATAGGATCTGAACATATGATCTTCCACTAATTAAGCCAACTAGCATCAACTACAAGGAGTAATTAACACTACTAGCAACCTACTAGCACCAATCCCGGACTTGGAGACAAGAATTGGATACAAGAGATGAACTAGGGTTTTGAGAGGAGATGGTGCTGATAAAGATGTTGATGGAGATTGCCCTCTCCCGATGAGAGGAGCGTTGGTGATGACGATGGCGATGATTTCCCCCTCCGGGAGGGAAGTTTCCCTGGTAGAACAGCTCCGCCAGAGCCCTAGATTGGTTCCGCCAAGGTTCCGCCTCGTGGCGGCGGAGTTTCGTCCGAGAAGATGGCTTCTTATTTTTTTCCATCAAAAGACTTCATATAGCAGAAGATCGTCACCGGAGGGCCACCAGGGGGCCCACGAGGTAGGGGGGCGCACCCCCCACCCTCGTGGGCAGGGTGTGGCCCCCCTGGTGAAGTTCTTGCTCTCAGTATTTTTTATATATTTGGAAAACGTCTTCCGTGGAGTTTCAGGACTTTTGGAGCTGTGCAGAATAGGCCTATAATATTTGCTCCTTTTCCAGCCCAGAATCTCAGCTGCCGGCATTCTCCCTCTTTATGTAAACCTTGTAAAATAAGAGAGAATAGGCATAAGTATTGTGACATAATGTGTAATAACAGCCCACAATGCAATAAATATCGATATAAAAGCATGATGCAAAATGGACGTATCATTATTTTTGTGCAGAAATAAAAGTTCTCGGAATGACCTGAAAATCAACAGAGAATTATTTTGGAATATATAAAAAATACTGGAAGAAAGATCTATGCCAAGGGCCCACACCCTGTCCACGAGGGTGGGGGTGCGCCCTACCCCCTGGGCGCGCCCCCTGCCTCGTGGGCCCCCTGGAGTTCCACCAACCTCAACTCCAACTCGATATATTCGTGTTCGGGGAGAAAAAATCAGGGAAAAAGATTCATCGCGTTTTACGATACAGAGCCGCCGCCAAGCTCTAAACTCTCTCGGGAGGGCTGATCTGGAGTCCGTTTGGGGCTCCGAAGAGGGGAATCCATGGCCGTCGTCATCATCAACCATCCACCATCACCAATTTCATGATGCTCACCGTCGTGCGTGAGTAATTCCATCATAGGCTTGCTGAACGGTGATGGGTTGGATGAGATTTATCATGTAATCGAGTTAGTTTTGTTAGGGTTTGATCCCTAGTATCCACTATGTTCTGATATTGATGTTGCTATGACTTTGCTATGCTTAATGCTTGTCACTAGGGCTCGAGTGCCATGATTTCAGATTTGACCCTATTATGTTTTCATGAATATATGTGAGTTCTTGATCCTATCTTGCAAGTCTATAGTCACCTACTATGTGTTATGATCCGGCAACCCCGAAGTGACAATAATCAGGACTACTCCCGGTGATGACCATAGTTTGAGGAGTTCATGTATTCACCATATGTTAATGCTTTGGTCCGGTACTCTATTAAAAGGAGGCCTTAATTTCCCTTAGTTTCCGCTAGGACCCCGCTGCCACGAGAGGGTAGGACAAAAGATGTCATGCAAGTTCTTTTCCATAAGCATGTATGACTATATTCAGAATACATGCCTACATTACATTGATGAATTGGAGCTAGTTCTGTGTCATCCTATGTTATGACTGTTACATGATGAACCACATTCGACATAATTCTCCATCACCGATCCAATGCCTACGAGCTTTCCATATATTGTTCTTCGCTTATTTACTTTTCCGTTGCTATTGTTATCATCACTATAAAACACCAAAAATATTACTTTTGCTACCATTACCTTTTACCACCGTTGCCACTACTATCATATTACTTTGCTACTAAACACTTCGCTGCAGATATTAAGTTTCCAGGTGTGGTTGAATTGACAACTCAGCTGCTAATACTTGAGAATATTCTTTGGCTTCCCTTGTGTCGAATCAATAAATTTGGGTTGAATACTCTACCCTCGAAAACTGTTGCGATCCCCTATACTTGTGGGTTATCAAGACTATTTTCTGGCGCCGTTGTCGGGGAGCATAGCTCTATTCTTTGAGTCACTTGGGATTTATATCTGCTGGTCACTATGAAGAACTTGAAAGACGCGAAAACAAAAATTTATCTCTCAACTACGAGGGGAGGTAAGGAACTGCCATCTAGCTCTGCACTTGATTCACCTTCTGTTTTGAGTAAGCTTGCGACACCTAAACCTGCTTCTGCTATTAATTCTGATATGTCGCATATTATTGATGATGCCACTTCTGCTATGCATGATACTTATGATGAAACTACTTCTATGCTTGATACTATTGTGCCACTTGCTGAATTTCTTGATGAACAACTTGCTAGGGCTAGAGAGAATGAAATTATTGAAACTGATAATATTGATGAAAGTGATGATGAAGGCTCTCCTAATAAATATGAATTGCCTGTTGTGCCTGAGGGCTATGTTATGGATGAAGAAACTAAAAGAGACTTTCTTGCATGCAATGATAGAAGTGATCTGAAGAAATTATTAGCTAATCTTAAATAAAAAACTCTGAATGCTAGAATGAAATATGATCTTGCTTATGCTACTTCACCTATCTTTGTTAGTGATAAGGATTATGAATTCTCTATTGATCCTGATATAATTACTTTGGTTGAATCTGATCCTTTTTATGGCTATGAATCTGAAACTGTTGTGGCACATCTTACTAAATTAAATGATATAGCCACCCTGTTCACTAATGATGATAGAACTCACTACTTTTATATCCTTAAAATATTCCCGTTCTCATTAAAGGGTGATGCTAAGATATGGTTTAATTCTCTTGATCCTGGTTGTGTACGTAGTCCCCAGGATATGATCTATTACTTCTCTGCTAAATATTTCCCTGCTCATAAGAAACAAGCTGCCTTAAGGGATATATATAATTTTGTGCAAATTTAAGAAGAGAGTCTGCCACAAGCTTAGGGGAGGCTTCTCCAATTACTTAATGCTTTGCATGATCATCCTCTTAAGAAAAATGAAATACTTGATATCTTTTATAATGGACTAACCGATGCTTCCAGAGATCACCTGGATAGTTGTGTTGGTTCTGTTTTCAGGGAAAGAATACCGGATGAAGCTGAAATTCTATTGAATAATATGTTGAAAAATGAAAATAACTGGACGCTCCCCGATCCAGCTCCTGAGCCTATTCCTAAACCAACTCCAAAGAAAAGTGGTGTTCTATTTCTCAGTCCTGAAGATATGCAAGAGGCAAAGAAATCCATGAAAGAAAAGGGTATTAAAGCTGAAGATGTTAAGAATTTGCCTCCTATTGAAGAAATACATGGTCTTAATTTACCGCTTGTTGAAGAAATATATGGTTTTAATCCATCACCTATTGAAGAAATACATGGTCTTGATAACCCGACACATGTAGTAAAGGTAAATTCTCTCTATAGATATGATAAAGCTGAAATCCCTCCTACTAAGTTTGCTAGCCAATGTTTGGATGAGTTTGATAACTTTATGGTTAAGCAAGAAGACTTCAATGCTTATTTTGGTAGACAATTGAAACAAAATGCTTATATGGTTGAACACTTGGGTGATTATATGTCTAGAGTTAAAGGTGAACTTAAACTCATTAGTAAACATGCTTCTATGGTTACCACTCAAGTAGAACAAGTACTTAAAGCTTAGAATGATTTGCTCAATAAATTAAATAGTAAGAAAAATGATAATGTTGTTAGAGTTATGACTAAAGGTGGTGAAATGACCCAGGAACCTTTGTATCCTGAGGGCCATCCTAAGAGAATTGAGCAAGATTCTCAGAGAAATGATATTGATGCACCTAGTCCTTCTAAGAGGAAGAAAAAGAAAAATGATAGGATTTTGCATGCTTCTAGTGAACCTGTTGTTGACACACCTGAGAATCCCAATGATATCTCTATTTCTGATGCTGAAACACAATCTGGTAATGAACATGAAACTAGTGATAATATTAATGATAATGTTCATGTTGATGCTCAACCTAGCAATGATAATGATGTAGAAGTTGAACCTGTTGTTGATCTTGATAATGATGTAATACCAACTATACCATGCTCCATTAAAAGAAACTATGTTAAAACTGCTTTATGTGATCTTGGAGCCGGTGTTAGTGTTATGCCTCTCTCTTTATATCGTAGACTTGATTTGAATAAGTTGACACCTACTGAAATATCTTTGCAAATGGCTGATAAATCAACTACTATACCTGTCGGTATTTCTGAGGATGTGCCTGTTGTGGTTGCAAACATTACTATTTTAACGTACTTTCTTATTCTTGATATTCCCAAGGACGATAGTATGTCTATTATTCTTGGAAGACCCTTTTTGAATACTGTAGGGGCTGTTATGGATTGCACCAAAGGCAATGTCACTTTTCATGTTAATGGTAATGAGCATACGGTACACTTTCCGAGGAAACAACCTCAAGTCCACAGTATCAATTCTATTGGAAAAATTCCATCGATTATTTTTGGAGGTTTTGAATTTCCTCTTCCTACTTTCAAGAAGAAATATGATATTCTTATTATTGGGGATGTGCATATCCCCGTTGAGGTAACATAGTGTCATTCGAAATTTCTTTGGTTTCATGTTACTCGAAATGAGTTTGTTAACAAGACTTGATCAACCTTGTTAGTGGATTCCTTTTGATGAGCATGAGATGGATGAAGTTAGACAGCCCAACCTTCTATACCCTCCTTTTACTTTTTGTTATTTAGTTGAAATAAAGTAAAAATAGTATTTTATGTCAGTTTTCTGAATTATCCGTGCAATATGAAAATACCCCAAAAATAAAAGTTCTCCAAATGCCCTGCCAATTTAATATGATTTTTTCTGGAATATTTGAGAATATCTGGCACTAAGAACACAACAGGGGAGCAAGCGCTTGGCCACGAGGGTCCAGGGCGCGCCCCCTGCCTCGTGGGCCCACGGTGGCCCCCTCCACTTATTCCTACACCTACACACTTCTTCTTCCTCCCAAAAAAACACCATCCAGCTCAAGCACGAGTTCTAGCTCATTCTGCTGCGATTTTCGATCTCCTTGCTCAAAGCACCTCTCACAAAACTGCTTTGGGGGATTGTTCTTTGGTATGTGACTCCTTGATACGTCTCCAACGTATCTATAATTTTTGATTGCTCCATGCTATATTATCTACTGTTTTGGACTATATTGGCTTTATTTTCCACTTTTATATTATTTTTGGGACTAACCTATTAACCAGAGGCCCAGCCCAGAATTGCTGTTTTTTTTGCCTATTTCAGTGTTTCGGAGAAACAGAATATCAAACCGAGTCCAAACGGAATGAAACCTTCAGGAACGAGATTTTCTCATCAGATAAGATCCAGGAGACTTGGACCCTCCGTCAAGAAAGCCACGAGGCGGTCACGAGGGTGGAGGGCTCCCCCCTAGGGCGTGCCCCCTGCCTCATGGGCCCCTCGAAGCTCCACCGACGTACTCCTTCCTTGTCGTGGATTTGTCACGGCAGATGTCCTTAGTGTCAGGACTTAGTCGCGAGGCCAACGCATCTATGTGGTAGCTTGAGAGGGGTTGAGTGGAATCGAGAGACGCAACACAAGACAGGGATTTAGACAGCTTCGGGCCCCGGGAAACATCATCCGGTAAAAACCCTACATGCTGTTTGAGGCTAGGTCTCATTATCATCACGAGGGAGTCGCCGTAAACCGGCTCTCCTCTTTGTGTCTAGCCCTAAGATTGTTTCTTCTTGCTTGTAGCTTGTCCCCCTTTGGGGAGCCCTGCCCCTCCTTATATATGTTGAAGGGGCGGGTTACATGTGGAGTCCTATTAGGATTAGGACTAGTCTCCCTTCTAATACAAACCGGATACAAGTCCTGGTCTTAACTCTTTGTAAAGGTAAATATTCCTTTCCTCTTAAACCGGCCCACAATGGTTGAACCGGCCTTCATGAACCGCCAGACAGGCCGCCGGGTCTTGTTGCTCCTCTGGCCCGCCTGCCGGATTACCAATGAACTATAAACCGTCTGGTCTGTGCAGGCCGCCGGTGAATCGCCAAGTCCGGTCAGATTATCCTTCCAGCCGGTTTACACCGCAGGGTATATCCCCGACATTAGCCCCCAGTTTAATTTGGATTCATCCATGTTAAACTGATCTGCAACATAAACACAAGAACAAATTCGTCGGGTTGTGCTCCGGTTTAAATACTCTTGTAAACCGGCACTTGATCATCCTTAAATCCTTGTCACCTCCTCCTAGAAAATCCGGGTTAATAACCAGCTTCATACTCAAATTGCTGATGTTGGCTTTTTATAGAAAAAATATTGTGAAGAATAATCCACTTGAATCGGCTTCCAAGGCGCCGGTTTTAAGAAATATTGGTCTTGACATACTCATCTGATATTCAGCCGGTTTGAAGATGTAAAATTTGCCGGATTAATATTACCAAAATTGCCGGATTGTAAATATGGATGGCACCAAGTCATAATTGTCACCAACTCCAGGTCATAATTATTGCTCAAAACTGAGCATTTGAAGATTTTTTCTCCCTTATATCCATATTACCTGTAGCCCCCAAGTCTTGAATAGAACAAAGTGATGATTTGAGACTTGTTTTCATATAATTACTGCCACTTTGAAGAAAATCCATGTTGTTCATCCCAGTCACTTAGTAAAACTGAACATTCCATATTATGTAGCCCCCAAGTGTCGGGTTGTTATGCTTGCAGCAACCTGGGACTTGTAATTTCCTGATGCTCATAAAGACTTCAACCAGTGTAGCCCCCAAGGGCCGGGTCATTATGCAATAATGAGCATGGACTTTGATAGATACTTCAATGAAAATAACATCATATGATGTAACCCCCATCATGGGGCTTGAATTCACGTCCACAAGGTTAAGAGCCTTTTGCTTTACCAACTGAGCAGTGGACCCTTCAATATAATGAATAAAAAGCTTTGTACCTTGAATTGTTTAACAAGAGCAATTGGTAGCCCCCAAGGGCCGGCTCATTATAATGTGATGAGTCGGGTCTTCAATAAGATGAACAAAGAATGTCTTTGCATTAGCCCCCAAGTGTCATGGTGCATGCTTGCAGCAACATGAGACTAGCATATTTGATGTAATCTCAACTTCAATAATGTAGCCCCCAAGTGCCGGGTTGTAAGCCTGCAGCAACTCGGGACTATTCCTTCAATTGTAGAATATATCCATTGATAACATAATATCCATTGCGCTAAAGCGACTTTGAAAACCTCAATCATAATATTAATAACAATAATAAAAATCCAGCCATGTTGGCTATTCCAGATAATATAATCCGGTATGAAACCTTATTCATCCAATATCATAATGAAAATTCAACCAAGTTTGGCTATTTGAATAATATGACCCAATCATTTATAAGCGCATGATTCCAATGGCGCAATCCAAATATATACTGGCGACGTATAGTCCAAAGCCAGGCTGGTTTAATAAATACCGGATAATTTATAATCATGCTTTATTCAACCTGTTTCTGCATACAACAAGTTTAAAGTGTCTTGGCGGTTTACCGCCGGACGGGTCATAATGCCCAACATATAACCTGGGTTTATAACCAAGGCTGCACTTAAGAACAATCAAATATGAAATATATCATACCTGTGACATTGAATCACCTCGCTGGTTTACCAACTTTCTGTAGTAAGGGTGATAATCCCAATCTTGAGTACTGATAACTCCTTCCATATTGTGTCGGCTTATGATAAAACCGTACCGGGTTATGATAGACACCGGATTATCCATATATAATACTGGCGACATGTAGTCGAACCAGACCGGATTAATAATCGCCGGACTATAATTGGTCATGTACTGACAATTTGTAATTGAAAGTCAAGCCGGGTTAATGAACGCCGGTTTACTCCATAATAGGATGATAATAGAAAATCAAACCGGGCAGATGGCCCCCGGATTAGGACTTGACCGTGTTCCGTCAATTTGTAATTGATAGTTGAACCGTATTAAAACGTTGTCGGTTTAAAAAACGCAACAAAAATCAAATAGCAGTTATGAAAAAATATGGAAACAAAGGCAATGATAAAAACCGTTTGCAAAAATATGCTATACTGAGCTGATCAGATGGTATTACCATGGTCGGACAGGACCAAGCCCCCAATAGGAGTGACAATGATTCAAGTCAGCCAGGTCCCCAAATGATTCGTGGCATATATGCCAGATCAAGAGGCGTGGCAATGGTTCGGGTTCGACCAAGCCCCCAAGTGATTTTGTGGCCTTAGGCCGACCAAGAGGCGTGACTGGTTCAGACTTGACCATGTCCCCAAGTGATCTGGTGGCTGTCGCCTATCAAAAGGTGTCGCGTTGGTTCGGACACGACCAAGGCCCCCAGTGATGTATAAAAAGCAAATGTCAAGGGGTAAACCGGAGTCCGCTTTAAAAACAGAGCCACTCCATGTAACCACGCATGATAAGAAAGACAGAGACCCCGCTTTATGAAGCAGAAGCCCCCATGTGATCAATAATATGTTAGGCCAATAAGGCAGGATACCCATGTTTGAACCGCGCATCATGGCAGCAGGTCCTCTTCGGTAATTTTTAACCTTTTTGCAAGAGATAAATTCTTCTTGAACCGGGATCTTGAACCGGATAGTGAGAGCTTCAAAGCTTTGTGGGAGACATCTTTCCCTTGACCCGGATTTTAAACCGGAATCTTCATTTTCAGCCGGAAATTTTCTGACGGTCTTTAAACTCAAACTTGTGAGAAGTTAATTCTTTTTTGAACCGGACATTGTTAAACCGGATTTGGGCGCTTCAGAGCTTTGTGGGAGAACAGATTTCCCTTGAACCAGATATTTGAGAGCTTCAATGAGACTGACTTCCTTTGAGCCGGATTTTAAACCGGAATCTTTTCTGATGACCCAGATCTTCTTCATTGAGCCGGGAGTTTTGTAACTGTCATATACTTTCTAAGCCGGAAATTTTCTGACGGCCTTCAAATAACAATGGCCTCCTGGACCGGGTTATCTTTCCCTCCATCGTCCTGGAGTTCTTAAATTTGCTAAAACTAGCAAGATTTGCTGAGTCATGTCATCGTAGCCCCTGAGTCTCAAGGTGACTCGAGGAGTTGGCTTGAAACTTTTCATATTTGACCATGATATAAACCGGCATAACTTGTATATCCTTGGTGTTGATAACATAAGGTTGAGGTGACTGCAGCAACTCGGCCAATGGTTCCTTCCAACTGGTGATTTGAAGCTAACCAAACTGTAGCGCCGGCGACTTGTGCGCCTCCCCATTGAACCACCCAGTGCGGACGGTGGTTGATAGTATATGATAATTTGCCTCCATTATGTTGAAAGAAAACCGGGCTACCCAAGCAATGACTTGCTCATACTCAATAAATAGCTCATGCAGACCGGTGCGGCCTGGTATGTTGATGTAGACCAGGCTGCGAGAGACGGACGGAAAATATGACCGCAGCATCAGAGGCGGCACAGACAGATGAGTCGGCCGCGGTGTTGTAAACCACCACGGACGGGGAAGATCAGCATCGGTGTCGTAAATCGGCACGGACGGGCGAGTGAACCACATCATATTGAACAATGCGGTATGGTTGGCTGCTGGCGCTTCATAATATTGGCGCGAGCTTTAAATCCGTGACATAATAATCATTTTTGCAGCGAATAATTGTCCTGCATAAACAATATTACAGACCAAGTCAAAGATAAACTGTTCTTTGATAAAATAATAAGTATTATTAAAATAGTTTTAGATGGATATCACCTGATATTTGGGAATGATAGATGATAGTAATGCTCTATATGGTCGAACGAGTTAATTGCGGGCACGGTAAACCGCGCGGACGGCGAGTCAATCGCGGGCGCGGTCCCGGCAAGTGTATGTAAACTGGTGTGGACGGGGGAGTCGGCCGCGACATCTGTAAATTAGTGCGGACCGACAATTCGGGCGCGGCAGCGGCAGTCGGTGCAGGTGCGAGAGTTCGCCACGACATTTAAACCGGTGCGAGCCTCCTATCCATGGTACGACGCCACTTTTGTAGTGGACTTTGTCCTGCATAAAATATATTGAAAGACAGAGTAACTGTATTCAAAAGAATTAATATGCGCTAATAAAATATATAGAAAAGATAGCACCTGGCAACTTGTCAGACAAACGCGGGCATCAGTAATGGATGATATAGTTGGACGAAAAAGAGTTCTCAGATATACTTTGAACTTTGTCCGATCTTTTTAAATCGCCGGACGCGTCTGACCACTTCATGGAGTAATGTTTCCTGGATTGCTATGGAAGAGGCGTCGGGCAGTTGCAATAATCGGCCTTGAGCCACTGTATCCTTCTGCCCACGTTCTCCTCCCCCACCTTTTTGCATGCACACAGATTCTTTGTCCCGTCCCTTTCTTTGTGGATGTGCATGCGCCTGTATGCAGTGTTTTTTTTCACTTGTTGCTTTTGCCCAATTCTCTCCTTGGTTTGTTGCTCACCCCTCTCTTGCCAGAGGGTGAAATGGCTAACTTTGATCATAATTTCTTGACAGGGTGAAGAATCGACACTGTTATCCACCAGTACACCATATTATACAACCACGCCACTGATCACAAGCAGGAGCCTTGACAACGGGCGACTCGCGGTGAACCTTTGCAAGGCAATAGCGGCGAGGCAAAGAACCAGGGGCACGGCCTCACTGATGCATCGGTGAAGCGGCCCCAACGGCGAGTTGCTGCAGAGGCGGCTTGTTTGAAACGCATCAGCAAAGGCAAATTTGGACGCATCAGCAACTCGGCGGCTCATGGCAGCTCCGAGTGGCGGTTTAAGGCCGCGGTGGCTCGGACAATGGCGGCACACCGCGTGCATGTTGAGGTTGGCCCTGCAAAGGGGTGACGGCAGCGCAGAAGAAACAGAGCTGACCCGGCAATGGCCGGCGCCCATTGACCCGGCAGTGGTCGGACGGCTTTATGGAGCCGTCGGAGTAGTCCGGCACGGCTTGGCAGGAGCGGCGCGCAAGGACGTTCCGGTAGTTCAACAATAGCGCGAGGTGGAAAAACAGGGCGGCTCGTGGCAACGGCAAGCCACCGGAGCGACTTTGGGTTTGGCCCAACAGGCGACTCAAGATACAGCGAGAGGCGCTTGGCCAGGGTAGTGTCCAATCAGCGGCGGCGGAGTGAGGGGCCTCGGGCAGCTCAACATGCACAGTGACTGGTGGCTCTTGAATCTTGATACGGGGCTTTGAGGCGAGCGACGCGGCAACCCGGTGGACAGCTCCGCGGAGGAGTGACACAAAGATGGTGGCGGTTTGCGGTAGAGGCCATCGTTTTAAGGCAGCCGAAGGCACGACAATTTGACGGCAATCCAGCGCAGTAGAGCAGAGGCAATCCGGCGCAATCGAGGCGGCACGGAGCAGGAGTAAGCAGAAACAACCGGCAAGGCGACAGGCCAGCTAAAGCGAAGATGGCAATGGCGGTGGCCGCTCCGGCAGCACTCGGCAGAGGCTGGACTCGGGCGGCGCGGCGGATCAGAACATGCATGGCAGAATAGCTCTGGCGGTGCTAAGAGGTGACCACGAGCAGGTCAGAAGAACTGTGGTGGCTCGGCAGGCGTGTCAAAGGCAACCGGTTCAATGGCGGTGCCGCCCAGTCGGCTGTAGCCGTGGCCGCAGCGGACGGCTCCACCAGCAAGGGGTAACCGCGGAGAGGCACCGGGCCATAGCAGAAGCGGCAGCGGGAGGCGAGGCCGCAGGTGTGGACGCGTGCCTGGGGATGCATCTTGAGGACCGGAGAGATGACTCGGACTCGCCACGATTTGTGGCTCTGGCCAAAGCTAAACCGGCGGGTAGCAGCTCGAAACCAAACTATGGTTGTATCTGTTTCCGAGTCATGATGAGTTGACCAAACCGATTTGTGGTCTTCTTTCACTTGGTAATAATTGATTCACTTTGACGTGTCTTGCTGATTTGATTCTCACGCGGACTAGTACTCCATCCAATCTGATTAAGCAATCTTGCCTTCTCATGGAAACTTCAATGACAAAACAAATTTTGCTTGCTGCCGCCGCAATGAAACTTCTGGTCTTGGCGGATCTCAACTGAAGATTATGCGTGCGGGCTTTTACGATCGATGGTCCAGCGATTTGATACCCAGCATACGCCCTTGTATGATGATGCAACGATGGAGATTGACTTTCTTTTGGTCTGGGCAGATCACGCCTGCAGAGAAAACAACTGTGCTATGGCGGATCACGCAATTGTGATGGCGGACGGGTTGCATCTTTCACCAATTCCTTTTAATCTCAACTGATGAACCGGGAGACCACGCGAATTTTTTCGGTCCATTGCGAGTTTCTCGAACCCTAGAAAAAGATCCCTTCAAGAACTCAACACCACCGTGCGCAGCCCCACGGTGGGCGCCAACTGTCGTGGATTTGTCACCGCAGATGTCCTTAGTGTCAGGACTTAGTCGCGAGGCCAACACATCTATGTGGTAGCTTGAGAGGGGTTGAGTGGAATCGAGAGACGCAACACAAGACAGGGATTTAGACAGCTTCGGGCCCCGGGAAACATCATCCGGTAAAAACCCTACATGCTGTTTGAGGCTAGGTCTCATTATCATCACGAGGGAGTCGTCGTAAACCGGCTCTCCTCTTTGTGTCTAGCCCTAAGATTGTTTCTTCTTGCTTGTAGCTTGTCCCCCTTTGGGGAGCCCTGCCCCTCCTTATATATGTTGAAGGGGCGGGTTACATGTGGAGTCCTATTAGGATTAGGACTAGTCTCCCTTCTAATACAAACCGGATACAAGTCCTGGTCTTAACTCTTTGTAAAGGTAAATATTCCTTTCCTCTTAAACCGGCCCACAATGGTTGAACCGGCCTTCATGAACCGCCAGACAGGCCGCCGGGTCTTGTTGCTCCTCTGGCCCGCCTGCCGGATTACCAATGAACTATAAATCGTCTGGTCTGTGCAGGCCGCCGGTGAATCGCCAAGTCCGGCCGGATTATCCTTCTGGCCGGTTTACACCGCGGGGTATATCCCCGACATTCCTCCTATATATACCTATGTACCCTCAAATGATCGGGGACGGAGCCAAAAACCTAATTCCACCGCCGCAACTTTCTGTATCCACGAGATCCCATCTTGGGGCCTGTTCCGGAGCTCCGCCGGAAGGGGAATCGATCACGGAGGGCTTCTACATCATCATCCAAGCCCCTTCGATGAAGTGTGAGTAGTTTACTTCAGACCTACGGATCCATAGTTAGTAGCTAGATGGCTTCTTCTCTCTTTTTGGATCTCAATACAATGTCCTCCCCTCTCTCGTGGAGATCTATTCAATGTAACCTTCTTTTTGCGGTGTGTTTGTTGATACCGATGAATTATGGGTTTATGATCAAGTTTATCTATGAATAATATTTGAATCTTCTCTGAATTCTTTTATGTATGATTGGTTATCTTTGCAAGTCTTTTCGAATTATCAGTTTGGTTTGGCCTACTAGATTGGTTTTTCTTGCCATGGGAGAAGTGCTTAGCTTTGGGTTCGATCTTGCGGTGTCCTTTCCCAGTGACAGAAGGGGCAGCAAGGCACGTATTGTATTGTTGCCATTGAGGATAACAAGATGGGGTTTTTATCATATTGCATGAAACTATCCCTCTACATCATGTCATCTTGCTTAAGGCGTTACCTTGTTTTTAACTTAATACTCTAGATGCATGCTGGATAGCGGTCGATGAGTGGAGTAATAGTAGTAGATGCAGGCAGGAGTATTTAGATCTTGATGATGAAATTGATAAAAGTGGGATTAAAAGAAATAAAACCCTAGATGTTGCTAAACCCACTATATTGGATTTCAAGGAATTTAATTATGAAAATTGCTCTTTAATTGATTCTATTTCCTTGTTGCAATCCTTGCTAAATTCTCCTCATGCTTATAGTCAAAATAAAGCCTTTACCGAACATATCGTTGATGCCTTGACGCAATCTTATGAAGAAAAACTTGAGTTGAAAGTTTCTATCCCTAGAAAACTTTATGATGAGTGGGAACCTACTATTAAAATTAAAATTAAAAATTATGAGTTTTATGCTTTGTGTGATTTGGGTGCTAGTGTCTCTACTATTCCCAAAACTTTGTGTGATTTGCTAGATTTCCGTGATTTTGATGATTGCTCTCTAAATTTGCATCTTGCGGATTCCACTATTAAGAAACCTATGGGAAGAATTAATGATGTTCTTATTGTTGAAAATAGGAATTATGTGCCCATAGATTTTATCGTTCTTGATATAGATTGCAATCCTTCTTGCCCTATTATTCTCGGTAGACCTTTCCTTAGAACGGTTGGTGCAATTATTGATATGAAGGAAGGGAATATTAGATTTCAATTTCCATTAAAAAAGGGCATGGAACACTTCCCTAGAAAGAAAATAAAATTACCATATGAATCTATCATGAGAGCCACTTATGGATTGCCTACCAAAGATGGCAATACCTAAATCTATTCTTGCTTGTTATGCCTAGCTAGGGGCATTAAACGATAGCGCTTGTTGGGAGGCAACCCAATTTTATTTTTATTCCTTGCTTTTTGCTCCTGTTTAGTAATAAATAATTTATCTAGCCTCTGTTTTGGTTGTGTTTTTGTGTTTAATTAGTGTTTGTGCCAAGTAGAACCGTTGGGAAGACTTGGGGAAAGTCTTGTTGAACTTGCTGTAAAAAACAAAAACTTTAGCGCTCACGAGAACTGCTGTCATTTTTATTTGGGGAGTTCTATTTAGTTAATTATTTTTTGCAGATGATTAATAGATAAATTCATCACGTCCAGAAATTTATTTTATAATTTTTGGGGTTCCAGATCTTGGGCTAGCTACAGATTACTACAGACTGTTCTGTTTTTGACAGATTCTGTTTTCCGTGTGTTGTTTGCTTATTTTGATGAATCTATGGCTAGTAAAATAGTTTATAAACCATAGAGAAGTTGGAATACAGTAGGTTTAACACCAATATAAATAAAGAATTATTTCATTACAGTACCTTGAAGTGGTCTTTTGTTTTCTTTCGCTAACGGAGCTCACGAGATTTTCTACTTTAAGTTTTGTGTTGTGAAGTTTTCAAGTTTTGGGTAAAGATTTGATGGATTATGGAACAAGGAGTGGCAAGAACCTAAGCTTGGGGATTCCCATGGCACCCCCAAGATAATCTAAGGACACATAAAAGCCAAAGCTTGGGGATGCCCCGGAAGGCATCCCCTCTTTCGTCTACTTCTATCGGTAACTTTACTTGGAGCTATATTTTTATTCACCACATGATCTGTGTTTTGCTTGGAGCATCTTTTATGATTTGCGTCTTTGCTTGTTAGTCTACCGCAATAATCCTTGCAGTACACCCTTTTGAGAGAGCCATACAAGATTTGGAATTTGTTAGAATACTCTATGTGCTTCACTTATATCTTTTGAGCTTTATAGTTTTGCTCTAGTGCTTCACTTATATCTTTTAGAGCACGGTGGTGGATTTGTTTTAAAGAAACCATTGATCTCTCATGCTTCACTTGGATTATTTTGAGAGTCTTAATAGCATGGTAATTTGCTTAAAATCCTAATATGCTTGGTATGCAAGATTAATAATAAAACTTTATTATGAATGTGTTGAATACTAAGAAAAGTTTGATGCTTGATGATTGTTTTGAGATATGGAGGTAATAATATCAAAGTCGTGCCATTTGAGTAGTTGTGAAATTGAGATATACTTGTGTTGAAGTTTGCAAGTCCCGTAGCATGCACGCATGATAAATGTTATGCAACAAATTTGAAACATGAGGTGTTATTTGATTGTCTTCCTTATAAGTGGCGGTCGGGGATGAGCGATGGTCTTTTCCTACCAATCTATCCCCCTAGGAGCATGCGCGTAGTACCGAGGTTTTTGATGACTTGTAGATTTTTGCAATAAGTTTGTGAGTTCTTTATGACTAATGTTGAGTCCATGGATTATACGCACTCTCACCCTTCCATCCTTGCTAGCCTCTTCGGTACCGTGCATTGCCCTTTCTCACATTGAGAGTTGGCGCAAACTTTGCCGGTACATCCAAACCCCGTGATACGATACGCTCTTTCACACATAAACCACTTATATCTTCCTCAAAACAGCCACCATACCTACCTATTATGGCATTTCCATAGCCATTCCGAGATATATTGCCATGCAACTTTCCATCATTCCGTTCATCATGACACATTCATCATTGTCATATTGCTTAGCATGATCATGTACTTGACATAGTATTTGTGGCAAAGCCACCATTCATAATTCTTCCATACATGTCACTCTTGATTCATTGCATATCCCGGTACACCGCCGGAGGCATTCATATAGAGTCATCTTTGTTCTAGTATCGAGTTGTAATCATTGAGTTGTAAATAAATATAAGTGTGATGATCATCATTATTAGAGCATTGTCCCAAGTGAGGAATAAAAAAATATAAAGGCCATAAAAAGAGAAGGGCCCGAAAAAAGAAAGGCCATAAAAAAGAGAAAAGGCCTAAAAAATGAGAGAAAAAGAGAGAAGGGACAATGTTACTATCCTTTTACCACATTTGTGCTTCAAAGTAGCACCATGATCTTCATAGTAGAGAGTCTCTCATGTTATCACTTTCATATACTAGTGGGAATTTTTCATTATAGAACTTGGCCTGTATATTCCAACAATGGGCCTCCTCAAGTGCCCTAGGTCTTCGTGAGCAAGCAAGTTGGATGCACACCCACTAGTTTCTTTTGTTGAGTTTTCATACATTTATAGCTCTAGTGCATCCGTTGCATGGCAATCCCTACTCCTTGCATTAACATCAATCGGTCGGCATCTCCATAGCCCATTGATTAGCCTCGTTGATGTGAGACTTTCTTCTTTTTTTGTCTTCTGCACATAACCCCCCTCATTATATTCTATTCCACCCATAGTGCTATGTCCATGGCCCGCGCTCATATATTGCGTGAAAGTTTATAGGTTTGAGATTACTAAAGTATGAAACAATTGCTTGGCTTGTCATCGGGGTTGTGCATGATGAGAGCATTCTTGTGTGACAAAAATGAAACATGACTAAACTATATGATTCTGTAGGGATGAACTTTCTTTGGCCATGTTATTTTGAGAAGACATAATTGCTTAGTTAGTATGCTTGAAGTATTATCATTTTTATGTCAATATGAACTTTTGTCTTGAATCTTTCGGATCTGAATATTCATACCACAATTAAGAAGAATTACATTAAAATTATGCCAAGTAGCACTCCGCATCAAAAATCCTGTTTTTATCATTTACCTACTCGAGGACGAGCAGGAATTAAGCTTGGGGATGCCTGATGTGTCTCCAACGTATCTATAATTTTTGATTGCTCCATGCTATATTATCTACTGTTTTGGACTTGGGCTTTATTTTCCACTTTTATATTATTTTTGGTACTAACCTATTAACCGGAGGCCCAGCCCAGAATTGCTGTTTTTTGCCTATTTCAGTGTTTCAGAGAAATAGAATATCAAACCGAGTCCAAATGGAATGAAACCTTCGGGAACGAGATTTTCTCATCAGATAAGATCCAGGAGACTTGGACCCTCCGTCAAGAAAGCCACGAGGCGGTCACGAGGGTGGAGGGCACGCCCCCTGCCTCATGGGCCCCTCGAAGCTCCACCGACGTACTCCTTCCTCCTAGATATACCTACGTACCCTCAAACGATCGGGGATGGAGCCAAAAACCTAATTCCACTGCCGCAACTTTCTGTATCCACGAGATCCCATTTTGGGGCCTGTTCCGGAGCTCCGCCGGAAGGGGAATCGATCACGGAGGGCTTCTACATCATCATCCAAGCCCCTCCGATGAAGTGTGAGTAGTTTACTTCAGACCTACGGGTCCATAGTTAGTAGCTAGATGGCTTCTTCTCTCTTTTTGGATCTCAATACAATGTTCTCCCCCTCTCTCATGGAGATCTATTCGATGTAACCTTCTTTTTGCGGTGTGTTTGTTGAGACCGATGAATTGTGGGTTTATGATCAAGTTTATCTATGAATAATATTTGAATCTTCTCTGAATTCTTTTATGTATGATTGGTTATCTTTGCAAGTCGAATTATCAGTTTGGTTTGGCCTACTAGATTGGTTTTTCTTGCCATGGGAGAAGTGCTTAGCTTTGGGTTCGATCTTGCGGTGTCCTTTCCCAGTGACAGAAGGGGCAGCAAGGCACGTATTTTATTGTTGCCATCGAGGATAACAAGATGGGGTTTTTATCATATTGCATGAAACTATCCCTCTACATCATGTCATCTTGCTTAAGGCGTTACTCTGTTTTTAACTTAATACTCTAGATGCATGCTGGATAGCGGTCAATGAGTGGAGTAATAGTAGTAGATGCAGGCAGGAGTCGGTCTACTTGTCTCGGACGTGATGCCTATATACATGATCATACCTAGATATTCTCATAACTATGCTCAATTCTGTCAATTGCTCAACAGTAATTTGTTCACCCACCGTAGAATACTTATGCTCTTGAGAGAAGCCACTAGTGAAACCTATGCCCCCCGGGTCTCTTTCTCATCATATCAATCTCCATCACTTTATTATTGCTTTGCTTTTTTACTTCGCCTTTTACTTTTCACTTTGCATCTCTATACCAAAAATATTATTTATCATCTCTATCAGATCTCACTTTCGTAAGTGACCGTGAAGGGATTGACAACCCCTAAGCGCGTTGGTTGCGTTGAGTTATTGTTTTTGTGTAGGTACGAGGGACTCGCGCGTAGCCTCCTACTGGATTGATACCTTGGTTCTCAAAAACTGAGGGAAATACTTACGCTACTTTGTTGCATCATCCTCTCCTCTTCGGGGAAATCCAACGCAGTGCTCAAGAGGTAGCACTCCTCCATTGGTCCAAATAGTTTTTGTTCTAATACTTTATTCATTGCGAATTTGTGCTGCCTAGGTGACCATGTTCTTGAGCTTGCATGTCAAATTTATATGGTTCCAAGTAGTTCTAATGCATGATATAGGTCCTAGGCACTTGTAGGAGTAGTTGCTATCAATTTTGTTGAGCTTGGTTCACTT
Organism: Triticum dicoccoides; assembly: GCF_002162155.2. Classification (NCBI taxonomy): domain Eukaryota; kingdom Viridiplantae; phylum Streptophyta; class Magnoliopsida; order Poales; family Poaceae; genus Triticum; species Triticum dicoccoides. The sequence goes on from NC_041390.1 coordinate 591,727,193, forward strand.
TTATTTGAAGTTATTAAAATTTCAGAAATTTTTCAGAAGAAGAAATATGTTTAGGAAAATGTACCAAGGTGGTCCTTCAAGGAAGCAAGGACCCAGGCTTGCAATGCGTGATGCTGATGATGAACCACCAAGAGACGGCCCAGCGCAGCCTTGTGAATGGCCTTCAGAGGACTTCATGGATCGAGCAGGAATTAAGGAAGAATTTAACGCTTATTTGCGTAACCCTGATCTTGTGAGCTTCGAGGCAAAAAAGTGTCGTCAGTACCACTATCTCACTAGTTCCTTTGTGAGGAGGTTTGAATTTTCATCTTCATGCAATTCTCAAACTGTCCTGCTTGATCTCTATGAAAATTCTTATACTATGGACTTAGAGGATTTTACAACTGCTTGCAAACTTCCACAATGGGGTAGTACTAGTGAACCTCGCAAATCTGAGTTTAGAGATTTTCTTGCTAGTATAACTATGGGGGAATCTAGAGATATAGCACAAGCTACCATAGGGAGCATTCATTTTCCTGCTATACATTATTTTGCTCTCTTCATAGGTAGGTGCATAAATGGTAAAGATGAAGCATGTCATATGTGTGTCCCTGACCTTAGTATTCTTAGGAGTGCTGTGTTAGGAGATAAACATTATAATTTGGGAGCCATTGTTGCGCGTAGGTTGCATCATAATAGATTTAATGGAGATTTCTTTGGTGGAATTTATGCAACTTGTATAGCTAATTTTCTTGGTATAACCATACGCGAGGATGATATTGAGTTGCCTCCTGCTTATTTGGATTATGAGGCTATGGTTCGTCATCATTTTGTTGAGAGGAACGATCAGTTCCTCCAGTACCGACTAATCTTTAACAGACGACGCACCTATTACGTCGCTCTCCCTGCTTCTACTTTCTTTGACCTTCAGGCAAAAGGGAGATATTTTATAACCAGAGAGGAGGCGGAAGAGTATAAGAGGAGGGCTGAGATAGCTCGCCTCCAAGCTGCAGCCCACGATGCAATGACTGTTGCATCTCAGTACGACCCCAACTACAACTTTGGATATCCGCCAGGCCATCCGTGGCAATAAACCCACTTAGGCCAAAAGCCTAAGCTTGGGGGAGTACGTATTTCTCACCGACATTACATTCAAGTTCACACACTCATTGCTTACTCTTTCACTGTAATATCCATATTAGCTTATTTTCTCTTTTTATGCTTTCTTCTTGTGTGTTTGAAATAAACCTTAAGAAAAACAAAAAAAATTAGTTGTAGCTTTTAGCTAGTTTAAATTTCCGTGCTTGTAGTAGTAATTAAAAAGAAAACCCAAAAAGATTTCATGTTCTTCTTTTGCTTGTTGGGAGCTTTCCCGTGTAAATAGTTTTGTTTCTTTTCTTTTCTTTGGGGGTCGATAGGAGAAGACCATGATTAAATTGTTGAAGTGACTCCTATATGCATTATTGTTGATTTAACCAAGAGTCCATATTTCCTTGTCTTCTCCTGTTTACTGAATGCTTGCAGATTCTAGCTTAGTCCAATGCACGTGCACTGTTACTATTATTCACATCATTCGGTCGTGCAAGTGAAAGGCAATTATGACGATATATGATGGACTGATTGAGATGGAAGAAGTTGGTATGAACTCGACCTCTCTTGTTTTTGTAAATATGATTAGTTCATCATTCCTGATTCAGCCTATTATGAATAAACATGTTTGCAATGACAATTAGAGATTATAGTTGCTTATGCCATGCTTAATTAGCTAGGAGCTTATAATGGTTTACCTTGCGTGCCAACATGCTATTAAAATGGTTGTGATGTGGTATGATAGGGTGGTATCCTCTTTTGAACGATTCAAGTGGCTTGACTTGGCACATGTTCACGTATGTAGTTGAAACAAAATCAACATAGCCTCTACGATATTTATGTTCATGGTGCATTATATCCTACTCATGCTTGCATTCGGTGTTGATTAATTTTAATGCATATTCATGACTGTTGTCGCTCTCTAGCTGGTCGCTTCCCAGTCTTTTTCTAGCCTTCACCTATACTAAGCGGGAATACTGCTTGTGCATCCAATCCCATAAACCCCAAAGTTATTCCATATGAGTCCACCATACCTACCTATATACGGTATCTACCTGCCGTTCCAAGTAAATTTGTATGTGCCAAACTCTAAACCTTCAAATAAACATTCTATTTTAATATGCTCGAATAGCTCATGTATCAACTAGGGCTGTCAGTATCTTCCATGTTAGGCGGGTTATTCTCAAGAGGAGTGGACTCCGCTCCTCACTCATGAGAAAATGGCTGGTCACCGGGATGCCCAGTCCCATGCTTTATGCAAATCAAATCAAAATAATTGCAAACAAAACTCCCCCGGGACTGTTGTTAGTTGGAGGCACTCATTGTTTCGAGCAAACCATGGATTGATGCTTGTTGGTGGAGGGGGAGTATAAACTTTACCATTCTGTTTGGGAACCGCCTATAATGTGTGTAGCATGGAAGATATCGCCATCTCTTGGTTGTTATGTTGATAATGAAAGTATACCGCTCAAAATATTATTCATATCTATTTCAAAACTGAGCTCTAGCACCTCTACAAATCCCTGCTTCCCTCTGCGAAGGGCATATCTATTTACTTTTATGTTGAGTCATCACCCTCTTATTAAAAAGCACTAGTTGGAGAGCACCGCTGTCATTTGCATTCATTACTGTTAGTTTACATTGAGTATGACTTCACTTGATCTCTTTTACCATGAATTACAATGTCTAGTCAGTCCTTGATCTTTAAAGGTGCTCTGCATTTATGTTTTGCGGTCTCAGAAAGAGCTAGCGAGATACCATACTATTATATCATATCATGATTGTTTTGAGAAAGTGTTGTCATCCGAGATTTATTATTATTGCTCGCTAGTTGATTATGCCATTGATATGAGTAAACATGAGACCCAAATGATATTGTAAATATGGTTAGTTCATAATATTTGTTGAAAACTTGAATGCTGGCTTTACATATTTACAACTACAAGAGCAAACAAAGTTTGTAAAAGTTTTTCTTTATCACTTTCAGTTTGTCAACTGAATTGCTTGAGGACAAGCAAAGGTTTAAGCTTGGGGGAGTTGATACGTCTCCATCGTATCTACTTTTCCAAACACTCTTGCCCTTGTTTTGGACTCTAACTTGCATGATTTGAATGGAACTAACCCAGACTGACGTTGTTTTCAGCAGAATTGCCATGGTGTTATTTTTGTGTAGAAATAAAAGTTCTCGGAATGACCTGAAAATCAACGGAGAATCATTTTGGAATATATAAAAAATAATGGAAGGAAGATCCATGTCAGGGGGGCTCCACTTGTCCATGAGGGTGGGGGCGCGCCCTACCCCCTGGGCGCGCCCCTGCCTCGTGGGCCCCCTGACACTCCACCGACCTCAACCCTGACTCCATATATTCACTTTTGGGGAGAAAAAAACCAGAGAGAAGGATTCATCGCGTTTTACGATATGGAGCCACCGCCAACCCTAAACTCTCTCGGGAGGGCTGATCTGGAGTCCGTTCGGGGCTCCGGAGAGGGGAATCCGTCGTCGTCGTCATCATCAACAATCCTTCGTCACCAATTTCATGATGCTCACCGCCGTGCGTGAGTAATTCCATCGCAGGCTTGCTGGACTGTGATGGGTTGGATGAGATTTATCATGTAATCGAGTTAGTTTTGTTAGGGTTTGATCCCTAGTATCCACTATGTTTTGAGATTGATGTTGCTATGACTTTGCTATGCTTAATGCTTGTCACTAGGGCCCGAGTGCCATGATTTCAGATTTGAACCTATTATGTTTTCATGAATATATGTGAGTTCTTGATCCTATCTTGCAAGTCTATAGTCACCTACTATGTGTTATGATCCGGCAACCCCGAAGTGACAATAATCAGGACCACTCCCGGTGATGACCATAGTTTGAGGAGTTCATGTGTTCACCATGTGTTAATGTTTTGGTCCGGTACTCTATTAAAAGGAGGCCTTAATATCCCTTAGTTTCCGCTAGGACCCCGCTGCCACCGGAGGGTAGGACAAAAGATGTCATGCAAGTTCTTTTCCATAAGCACGTATGACTATATTCGGAATACATGCCTACATTACATTGATGAATTGGAGCTAGTTCTGTGTCACCCTATGTTATGACGGTTACATGATGAACCACATTCGGCATAATTCTCCATCACCGATCCAATGCCTACGAGCTTTCCATATATTGTTCTTCGCTTATTTACTTTTCCGTTGCTATTGTTATCATCACTATAAAACACCAAAAAAATTACTTTTGCTACCGTTACCTTTTACCACCGTTGCCACTACTATCGTATTACTTTGCTACTAAACACTTTGCTGCAGATATTAAGTTTCCAGGTGTGGTTGAATTGACAACTCAGCTGCTAATACTTGAGAATATTCTTTGGCTCCCCTTGTGTCGAATCAATAAATTTGGGTTGAATACTCTACCCGCAAAACTGTTGCGATCCCCTATACTTGTGGGTTATCAATTCGCAAAATAATTTCAATGCTTTGCTTGAAGAAAAATTGCTTAAGATTGATGAGAACGTTGATAGAATTTCTCTTGATGTTGATTCTTTGAAACTTAGATCTATTCCACCTAAGCATGATATCAATGAGTCTCTCAAAGCCATGAGAATTTCCATTTATGAGTGCAAAGAAAGAACCGCTAGGATGCGTGCTAAAAAGGATTGCTTTGTGAAGGCGTGTTCTTCTAGCTTTCATGATAATAATGATGAAGATCTAAAAGTTATTGGTGTGTCTTCTATGAAATCTTTTTTTGCCAATATGAATCTTAATAAAGATGGGACTAGAGATGGGTCAACTTTAGTTAGAAGGCGTCTCAATGATTCAGAGTTTTTAGATCTTGATGTAAAAATTGGTAAAAGTGGGATTGAAGAGGTCAAAACTTTACATAGCAATGAACCCACTATTTTGGATTTTAAGGAATTTAATTATGATAATCACTCTTTCTCCTCATGCTTATGATCAAAGCAAAGCTTTTACTAAACATATCATTGATGCTTTAATTCAATCTCATAAAGAAAAACTTGAACTAAAAGTTTCTATTCCTAAAAAACTTTATGATGAGTGGGAACCTACAATTAAAGTTAAGATTAAAGATCATTAATGCTATGCTTTATGTGATTTGGGTGCTAGTGTTTCCATGATTCCAAAAACTTCGTGTGATGTGCTAGGTTTCCGTGAATTTAATGATTGTTCTTTAAAATTGCATCTCGAGGATTCCACCATTAAGAAACCTATGGGAAGGATTAATGATGTTCTTATTGCTGCAAATAGGAATTATGTGCCCATAGATTTCATTGTTCTTGATATAGATTGCAATCCTACATGTCCTATTATTCTTTGTAGACATTTCCTTAGAACGATTGGTGCAATTATTGACATGAAAAAAGGAAATATTGGATTCCAATTTCTGTTAAGGAAAGGCATGGAACACTTTCCTAGAAAGAAAATTAAATTACCTTATGAATATATTATGAGAGCCACATATGGATTGCATACCAAAGATGACAATACCTAGATCTATTCTTGCTTTTATGCCTAGCTAGGGCGTTAAACGATAGCGCTTGTTGGGAGGCAACCCAATTTTATTTTTGTTCCTTGCTTTTTGTTCATGTTTAGTAATAAATAAATCATCTATCCTCTATTATGATTGTGTTTTTTATGTTTTAATTAGTGTTTGTGCCAAGTAAAGCCTTTAGGATCTTCTTGGATGATTGTTATTTGATCTTGCTGGAAAAAACAGGAAGTATGCTCTCACGAGAATAATTTTCATTTTTAACCAGGGAGCGATAAAATACTGATTCCAACTGCAGTAGGTCAATATAAAAATTATTTAGGATGTCCTAATTTCTCAGGAGTTTTGGAGTTACATAAGTATTCGAAACCTAGATATTATTACAGATTGTTCTGTTTTTGATAGATTCTATTTTTCGTGTGTTGTTTGCTTATTTTGATGAATCTATGCCTAGTATCGGAGGGTATGAACCATAGAGAAGTTGGAATACAGTAGGTTTAACACCAATATAAATAAAGAATGAGTTCATTATAGTACCTTAAAAGTGGTGGTTTGTTTTCTTATACTAACGGAGCTCATGAGATTTTCTGTTGAGTTTTGTGTTGTGAAGTTTTCAAGTTTTTGGGTAAAGATTTGATGGATTTCGGAACAAGGAGTGGCAAGATCCTAAGCTTGGGGATGCCCAAGGAACCCCAAGGTAAAATTCAAGGACAACCAAAAGCCTAAGCTTGGGGATGCCCCGGAAGGCATCCCCTCTTTCGTCTTCATCTATTGGTAACTTTACTTGAGGCTATATTTTTATTCACCACAGGATATGTGTTTTGCTTGGAGCGTCTTTTATGATTTGAGTGTTTGCTTTTTAGTTTACCACAATCATCCTTGCTGTACACACCTTTTGGGAGAGACACACATGAATCGGAATTTATTAGAATACTCTATATACTTCACTTATATCTTTTGAGCTAGATAATTTTGCTCTAGTGCTTCACTTATATCTTTTTATAGCACGGTGGTGGTTTTATTTTATAAAAATTATTGATCTCTCATGCTTCACTTATATTATTTTGAGAGTATTTTAGAACGGCATGACAATTTGCTTTTATTATGGAATTAGTCCTAATATGATAGGCATCCAAGATGGGTATAATAAAAACTTTCATATAGGGTGCATTAAATGTTATGAGAAGTTTGATTCTTGATAGTTGTTTTGAGATATAAAGGTGGTAATATTAGAGTTGTGCTAGTTGAATAATTATGGAATTGAGAAATACTTGTGTTGAAGTTGGCAAGTCCCGTAGCATGCACGTATGGTAAAAGTTGTGCAACAAATTTGAAGCATGGGGTGTTCTTTGATTGCTTTTCTTATGAGTGGCGGTCGGGGACGAGCGATGGTCTTTTCCTACCAATCTATCCCCATAGGAGCATGCACATAGTGCTTGGTTTTGATGACTTGTAGATTTTTGCAATAAGTATATGAGTTTTTTATGACTAATGTTGAGTCCATGGATTATACACACTCTCACCCTTCCATCATTGCTAGCCTCTTCGGTATCGTGAATTGCCCTTTCTCATCTCGAGAGTTGGTGCAAACTTCGTCAGTGCATCCAAACCCCGTGATATGATACGCTCTATCACATATAAGCCTCCTTATATCTTCCTCGAAACAACCACCATACCTACCTACTATGGCATTTTCATAGCCATTCCAAGATATATAGCCATGCAACTTTCCACCATTCCGTTTATTATGACACGCTCCATCATTGTCATATTGCCTTGCATGACCATGTAGTTGACATCATATTTGTGGCAAAGCCACCTTCATAATGCTTTCATACATGTCACTCTTGATTCATTATCCCGGTACACCGCCGGAGGCATTCACATAGAGTCATATTTTGTTCTAAGTATCGAGTTGTAATTCTTGAGTCGTAAAGTAAACAAAAGTATGATGATTTTCATTATTATAGCACTGTCCCATGTGAGTAAAGTTCTTCAAAAAAAAGAAAAAAAAAGAGAAGAGAAAGGCCATAAAAAAGAGAGGCCCAAAAAAATGAGAGAAAAAGAGAGAAGGGGCAATGTTACTATCCTTTTTCCACACATGTGCTTCAAAGTAGCACCATGATTTTCATGATAGAGAGTCTCTTATGTTGTCACTTTCATGTACTAGTGGGATTTTTTCATTATAGAACTTGGCTTGTATATTCTAATAATGGGCTTCCTCAAAATGCTATAGGTCTTCGTGAGCAAGCAAGTTGAATGCACACCCACTTAGTTTTTTTGTTGAGCTTTCACATATTTATAGCTCTAGTGCATCCGTTGCATGGCAATCCTTACTCCTTGCATTGACATCAATTGATGGGCATCTCCATAGCCTGTTGATTGGTCGCGTCAATGTGAGACTTTCTCCCTTTTTGTCTTCTCACACAACCTCCATCATCATATGCTATTCCACCCATAGCGCTATATCCATGGCTCGCGCTCATATATTGCGTGAAAGTTGAAAAAGTTTGAAAAGACTAAAGTATGAAACAATTGCTTGGCTTGTCATCGGGGTTGTGCATGATGGGAGTACTTTGTGTGATGAAAATGAAGCATGGCCAAACTATATGATTTTGTAGGGATAAGCTTTATATGGCTATGTTATTTTGATAAAACATGATTGCTTGGTTAGCATTGCTTGAAGTATTTTTTTTGTCAATATTAAACTTCTGTCTAGAATCTTTTGGACCTAAACATTCATGCCGCAATAAAGAGAGATACATTGAAAATTATGTTAGGTAGTATTCCACATCAAAAAAAATTGTTTTATCATTTATCTACTCGAAGACGAGCAGGAATTAAGCTTGGGGTGCTTGATACGTCTCCAATGTATCTATAATTTTTTATTGTTCCATGCTATTATATTATCTGTTTTGGATGTTTATGGGCTTTATTATGCACTTTTATATTATTTTTGGGACTGAAATATTAACCGAAGGCCCAGTGCAGATTGCTGTTTTTTTGCCTATTTTAGTGCTTCGCAGAAAAGGAATATCATACGGAATCCAAACCGAATGAAACCTTCGCGAGGATTTTTTTGGAACAATCGCAATCCAGGATATTTGGAGTGGACGTCAAGAAAGCAGCGAGGCAACCACGAGGTAGGGCGGCGTGCCCTCCACCCTCATGGGCCCCTCGCAGCTCCATCGACCTACTTCTTTTGCCTGTATATACTCTTATATCCTGAAAACATCCAAGGGAGCCACGAAACCACTTTTCCACCGCCATAACCTTCTGTACCCATGAGATCCCATCTGAGGACCTTTCCCGGTGATCTGCCGGAGGGGGATTCGATCACGGAGGGCTTCTACATCAACACCATAGCCTCTTCGATGATGTATGAGTAGTTTACCACATACTTTCGGGTCCATAGTTATTAACTAGATGGCTGTTCTCTCTCTTTGGATCTCAATACAAAGTTCTCCTCGATGTTCTTGGAGATCTATTCGATGTAATTCTTTTTGCGGTGTGTTTACCGAGATCCGATGAATTGTGGGTTTATGATTAAGATTATCTGTGAACAATATTTGATTTCTCTCTGAATTCTTATATGCATGATTTGATAGCTTTGCAAGTCTCTTCGAATTATCAGTTTGGTTTGGCCTACTAGATTGATCTTTCTTGCAATAGGAGAAGTGCTTAGCTTTGAGTTCAATCTTGTGGTGTCCTTTCCCAATGACAGTAGGGGCAGTAAGGCACGTATTGTATTGTTGTCATCGAGGATAAAAAGATGAGGTTTATATCATATTGCTTGAGTTTATCCCTTTACATCATGTCATCTTGCCTATTGTGTTACTCTGTTCTTTTGAACTTAATACTCTAGATGCATGCTGGATAGCGGTCGATGTGTGGAGTAATACTAGTAGATGCAGAATCGTTTCGATCTACTTGACACGGACGTGATGCCTATGTTCATGATCATGCCTAGATATCATCATAACTATGCGATTTTCTATCAATTGCTCGACAGTAATTTATTCACCGACTGTAATATATGCTATCTTGAGAGAAGCCAATAGTGAAACCTATGGCCCCCAAGTCTACTTTATGTCATATAAGTTTCCGATCTACAATTCTAGTTTACTATTTATTTTGCAATCTTTATTTTTCAATCTATACAACAAAAATACTAAAAATATTTATCTTATCATCTCTATCAGATCTTACTTTCGCAAGTAACCGTGAAGGGATTGACAACCCCTTTATTGTGTTGATTGCGAGGTTCTTGTTTGTTTGTGCATGTAGTAAGTGACTTGCGTGTAGTATCCTAGTGGATTCATACTTTGGTTTTCAAAAACTGAGAAAAATATTTACGCTACTTTGCTGCATCACATTTTTCTCTTGAAGGAAAAACCAACACATGTTCAAGAGGTAGCACGTGCACAAAGGGTGCATGAGCCGAGTTCTGCATCAAACCCACTTTTTATTGTGTGGTAGGGTGTATGGGCTGTCTTTTTTTAGACTAAAGAAAAGACACCTAAAAAGGTCTTTGTGTGATATGGACCGTTGGATCTGTTTTGGATGGAGATGAAGAGCCTAAAGTTGCAATATGTGAAGTCGCTGGATCTCAGTCCGCTCCTCCCCTGCTGCTCGGTCAACTCGCCGCCGCCCCTCTTCAACCTCGCCGCCGCCAGAGGTAGCACGACGTCGCCGCCGTGAGAGGTAGCACTTCCGCCCTTACCCCCCCTCCCCGTCCGCCCTCCTCATCCCCTCCTTAACCTCCTTCTCCCTCCTCCCTTCCTTCCCCTAACCCCCTCCCCCCATCCTTCATGCCTCGTCCGTCCTGTCGTGACGAACCCTAGCAGCTTGTGAATTGTTTTACCTTGTACATAGAGCTTGTTATGGTTAATTAGACAATGAGTATTTTTTTTGTGAACTGCTTTATCTTCTGTACAGAGAGCCTAATTCGTTACATATTTTTCTTTACATCTCAATTAAATGCATGAAGGTTGCCAAACTTGCCATTGCTATTAATTTGTATTCCTCTATTCCCTTCTGATTATGTTGTTTAGGTGGTAAGAACGAGCACTGTAGATGTTTATCTTTCATATGTTGTAGCTATTGTGCTCAGATCTAGTTTTGTTGATTGCTTGTCATGCTGAAAAAATGGTGTGTGATAAGTTTATTTGTTTTTATTTTTTATATGGATGACAAAAGCAGGCACAGTTGACACCAATCCAATCGTGTGCAAATTCCCTTGGTCGGGGCGTCAGACGAGGGCACACACACTCTGCAAGTGCCACCCCGAACCGCTGAACCGCAAGCAGCGACAGCGCTGGCGACTGAGGGGAGGAGGGGCTGCTGACAGTGGGATCGAGCGATGGCAGGTGAGCCCCGCGCCTGCCGCGCCCAATGGTGTCCTTCCACGTGTCTCCCCACCTAACTGGAGGAACCGTCTGCCCTTGCAGCTGTCCGGCAGCAGGCGGCGGCGAAGCGGGGCGGAGGTGGCGCGGCCGGAAAGAGCGCATGGCTGGCGGCTGACGGGAGCAAGAGGTGGGGGGAGAAGTTCTTCCTGCTATACACGCCCTTCTGGCTCACGCTCTGCCTCGGCGGCGTCGTCCCATTCAAGCTCTACGAGGTACTAGTACTAGCTGCTGTCACCTGTTGGTGGATCTATCTCATCTTGGGAGCATTTTGGTGGATCCTAAAAGGAATATGGGATCCTAAGAGAAAGATTTGATCTTGGTAATTTGTTTTGTGCCGATTGGATTTACATTTTTCTTCCTCTTAATCATTCTTGTATTTTTTGTTGCGATGTGCAGAGTTTCACAGAGCTGGAATATTTGGTTGTTGGATTGGTGTCAACCGTGCCTGCTTTTGTCATCCCTCTGCTCATCGTAGGAAAGGTAATTTGGCACGCTCCTCCTACTCTCTCGTCAGATCAACTTCGGAAGATCTGTTCGATGTGATATTCAGTCTTCAGAGGTGCTCATGAGTCATGACTACTCTTCGTAGCAAAAAGGGGCAGTGTTTGCACAGCGGTATTACTGTTTCACCAAATTCAGGTGTCTGCCGTTAAGTCAGAATCGAGAAACGTTATATCCATAAACATAGACATTAACATTTCGTTGCAATTAAGATGATAACCAGAGTTGAGAAAACATTTTATGTTGAGAATCTACTAGCACTTTGGTGTTTTGGATCAGCGGGCAATTCATGTTTCCAACCATAGCAGCAGTTTCTCTGGTCTACACAAAGGAATTCATCAGTGCTGCAGTAAATGAAAAATTAATAACGAGAGTAAGGGCATGTATGCAAATATTAAATGTTGAGCGAACACATGACAAAAACTATAAAAGTGGGGAAATAAATGGCAGAGCAGGGATGGGAGGAGAGGGTTGCCTCAGCAAGTCAGCTTCTCCATAAGGACGGGCTCCTCTCTCTTGCAGCTCTCTTATTTGAGCTTCAGTTTTGCATTGCATCTTTTCCCTTTTGATTTGTCTTCCTATTTTTGATCCTAAATTATATCTTCTTTAATTTGGTCCATAAAGGATAGAATTTTGAGCTTATTATGTTACTCTTGTATACTGGTGTCATATATTTGAAAGTTAACTTCATTTTTTAACCCCATTTCAGGCAGATAGTATTAGAAGTTTAAAAGATCGTTACTGGGTCAAGGTATGTACTTTCAGTGTGGATCTTTTGTAAGCCAATTTGACTTCCAGAAATGGACACAGTCCTGGAAAATCCCATAGTTGTATGTAATATGATTCTGATATATGGATCTGATTCAGGATTATATTTTTCACTACAATTATACCTTACTCAGATCTAACTTGAAAAAAAAGGGCAACCTGGTGCATGTAGCTCCCGCTTGCGCAGGGTCCAGGGAAGGGTCCGACCACTTTGGGTCTATAGTACGCAGCCTTTCCCTACATTTCTGTAAGAGGCTGTTTCCAGGACTTGAACCCATGACCTCATGGTCACAAGGCAGCAGCTTTACCACTGCGCCAAGGCTCCCCTTCTACTCAGATCTAACTTGGACCCACAGAAATTTAGAAGTGGTTTTATAACAGTTGATGTATCAAATGTTTACCATATTTTTGTCAAGTGACACTCATGAAAGCTTTTGTACGCACATGAAAGCTTTTGTAATACAAACTCAGCAAACTACCCTGTCTGAACAAACACTAGTGATATATATTCTTCTGTTACGACAGTACTTACTTTGTTGCTAAACTACTAATACAGGTATAATGAGTAGTACTTCTCATTGTCTATGGACTTAGTTTTATGTGGTAATGCATTTTCTCGTATTATCTCTTTGGAACTGTTTGCTAAATCCACGATACATCTTTCAATTGCAGGCTAATGTTTGGATTATAATTTTCAGTTATGTCGGTAACTACTTTTGGACACATTACTTCTTTACAGTTCTTGGCGCATCCTATACTTTTCCTTCATGGAGGATGAATAATGTAAGATCTTCACACAGGGATGGATGGGTGGAGAAATTTCACTGAATGGTACACATGTCCCTTTTACTTACTAAACTTATAAAATCATTTTGCGGAATACTAAACTTATAAAGTCAATCAATGGCTCAATGCTAAGGAAACTAGAAAATTGTCTCATTTCATTGCTTTGTTCCCACTTCATATATTCCCTTCCATCAATTCTCTTCTGCAAATTAGGGGTTAATAGCAGGGTTGATGCTTGTGCATATTAGTTGAGCACCATACGCTGACGGTATTATTCATCAATTCAGATTTTATATTTATTATTTTATTTTAATTTAAAACTTTGTTTGGTTGCTACATAGTTTCTGTCACGTTATGTACATTATTGACACAAACTAGATACATATCTGTTGCAACTCTTCTATTGCAATTCTGTTTGTAGTTCATCTGTGGGATAGTAACTAGTTATTCAAATGTGCTACAATAATTCTACTTATTTGTTTGCAATGCTTAATGATTTTTTTTCTTCATGTTTCAGGTACCCCATACAACATTTCTCCTAACTCATGCCTGCTTCTTGTTTTATCACATGGCATCGAATATGACACTTCGTAGATTACGTCACTCTACAGCCCACCTGCCACAGTCTATTCGGTGGTTGTTTGAAGCCGCATGGACTTTAGCACTCTCATACTTCATTGCATACTTGGAGACCCTAGCCATAGCAAATGTATGTTCCCACATATATTCCTTCCTGCATAGAGTGCTATGAATACTATGAGATTTTTTCTCCCCAATCTACTAATATTTAACTTTCATCTGCTTGCTTACAGTGGCAATCATCAATATTTTGTGCGTTAATTCTAGGGTACAAACTATTTTGATTGAATCCAATCTGTTATTACTTTTTGTGTGTGTATTTCATGTGGCTCAGTTGCACAGAACCCATCTATTCTAACGATGTATCCTTCTGGACTAGATAGATACCAGAGAACATGCAGCCAATGCCTTTTTTGAATCTCTAGTTATGGGCAATTGTGGATAAGAACTTCTAGGCAATCCTTGATATCTCTTAATTTTGTTGCTAACTACTACTCTGTCCGATCCATAATAAGTGTCACAGTTTTGAACTAAGGTGCGACACTTATTTGGATCGGAGGGAGTAGGTTATATCAAGTTTGTATTGTCCATTAACATATAAAATCAGTAGTAGCTTGTACAATGCTTTCGACACACGTTCTACTGTTCACTGTCCGGGCATTGTGATCCTGCAATCAATTCTCTGGTGCACTCGGAAGAATAAAATAACAATTAGGTAAACACAATCAAATACTTATACTTACATACAAAACAGATGTCATATGTAAATAATTTGAAAACAGCACCTGGTTATTGCCACTTATAACATTTTGAGGAAATTACCGCCTCATGTTTTGGTTGCTTGACGTCGAGAAATCCTTAGTTCCTAATGTAAATTGTATCATCTACTCCGTATTTGACCAAGATTCATCACCTTGTCTCATGAATTTAACGCTTTAGTGTTTACATTTTTGGTGTAAGCAGATGTTTTTGTCTCAGTCTTGTTTATTTTCCATGCATCAGAATTTCGTAAGGTACTTGGGAAAAATAAAAAAGCAAAACATTCTACGCCCATGCTGCAACTACTTTGTGGCATCACATAACACTGCATTATGAAGTTATGTTATATACAGCCACAGTATGTCATTGTTTGTGATGTACATACAATTGATGTTGTTTTCACTTTTCAGTGATGCTATCCAGAAAGCTAAATGTTTCTTTGTGTATACTAAGATCTTCCCCCTTCTGCATCCTTTTTTTTAATTTGTGAATGAAGTCTTCCCTTTCTGCTCCCCAAGATACTACATTCCTGATGTTGAAATTGACCTTGCAGTTTCCATATTACGAATTCGTCGATCGGGACATAATGTACAAAGTTGGATCATTGTTTTATGCAATATACTTCCTCGTCAGCTTTCCGATGTTTTCAAGGTAAAATTTATCTGAATTTAGACGTGTACAACTGGTTTCATTGATAATGTCATCTTTGATCTATTTCATATTGTTGATCTATCAGCTATGCATAGGGAGAATATCCTCATTTGCTCCTCCATCTGCTATGACTTTATCTATCAAGCTCATTGTTAAACAGCAATATCTGGTTCTGAACTCGGTCAATGCTTGCGAAAACATTTACTTTTCTCAAGCTGGCTATCTTAAACATCGCTAGCTTGAATACCCAAAATAATAAGTGTAGTTCTAAATTCCAACAACTTACTTTCGCTCACATCATCGCAGCTGGGTGGATAGGCCTCTCGCTGTTCTCTCTTTACCTAGTTGTCAATCTCATAATCCATATTCAACTCTCTGCAACTCTTATTTGGCATTCAGGATCGACGAAAAAGCAGAGAAGTGGGCCCTTTCCAGGGTTGCCGTCGACGCTCTGGGTGCAGCGATGCTTGTCACGATAATACTTGACTTATGGCGCATATTTCTGGGGCCAATCGTGCCCATCCCTGAATCAAGACGGTGCGGCCAGCCGGGGCTAGCATGGTTTCATCCGCAGAACGAAAGCGTCTAGTTCAGGAACGATGTGGATTCTTAGTTCAGGAACGGTGCGGCCAGCCGGGGCTAGCATGGTTTTGACGCACCACGGTCTGAGTGCGGCTCGACAGTACCCTTCGGGGTGTTTGGGGCATGGCATGCCCAAGGTTAACTCCCACGCATTTGTTCCGCGTGTGTCCATTTGGGTCGAAATGGACGAATCACGTCTGCTCGGTGTTTGTCTGGACATATTTTTAACCCAAATTTGGTCAGCTTTGCGTCCACACGGATACGAGCGGACATGTCACGTGCCCTCTGGGTGTCTAGGTATGCACGTCAGCCACACTTCTCGAGTGTGTCCTTTTGAGTGACAAGTGTGGTGGGGGGCCGGCCTCATTCACTTCTCATCAAAAGTCCACATCTAGAGCGGGTGGTGGGAGGCCAGCCTCATTCACTTCTCGCCATAATTCCACATCTAGAACTTGCTCCCCCGACGCCAGCCGCGGTCACCATGGGCTTCTTAGGCCACAGCAAGCGTGGCAAGCATGATCATGAGGCCGGCTCATCACGCTTATCTATACCTGATAACCAGTTAATTCATAAAAAATAGTATTTAAAAAAAAACTGATTTGTATTGGCATCAAAGATGATTGAGTGCGCAAGGAGCGTGCAGATTTTCGTGATGTTTGGACATTTGAGGAGCTCCAGGCGAAAAATACAAACTGAGCAGTGTATTTTTTCAAAGTTTCTTTCATAGCCATTTTTTCCTTTCTTTTGCCATGACCTCCTGGAATGTCCGAATGTCAAGAATTTCTGGACACATCACGCATACAAGCATCCTGGATGCCAAACAAAATGATTGTTTAGTTTTTTTGGTATTGTAAATTATTTCACTGTTCACGCGCCAGGTGCAGATGCACTTGGGCACCAAATGGCTGCCTCCGCTATATATGGTTCATTGTAGGAGTCAAACGTTGGTCTATATAATTTGGCTATCTTCTGATTTTTCTTCTTCTTGGTTTCTTTCATTTTTTTCCTGTGTAGAGGTGATCATTTCTTGGAAAAAATTATAAATTAAAAAGCGTCATGTAATTGCGTAAAGGATTCACGTATTTACAAAATGTTCATGTAATTCTAAAAGGCGTTCAGGTATATTTTTTATTAATATTTGTTTAAATAAATAAGCACACATCTAAAAAAGTGTCATGTAATTTTGAAAAGTGGTTAAGCCTTCTAAAAGAAGTTCCATGTAATTTTGAAAAAAATCATGTAATTTGGAGAGGATTGTGTTATTTTTAAAAGTATTAATTATTTTTACAAAAATAAAATTAAAAGGTGTTACTGTACTTTTCAAATGTTTGGATATTTCTTAAAATGTTCGTGTATTTAAAAAATGAAAAGGAAAAATATTTAAAAAATATATAAAATGGAAAAAGAAAAGTAAAAAACTGGAGGAAAATCCGTAAAACACCAAAAAGAACCTAGCATAATAAATGTTCTAAACGGGAAGAAAAACAGAAAAGATCTTCTGCGTTATGGCCATGAACAAGTGAACGTATGGAAACCGCATGGGCCTTCCTTGCCGCTTAGGCTCTGTTCTTTGCGAGTGTCCAAAAAGAAAACCCCTTTCCTCCGCTCAAAAAGAAAACGAGAACCCCTTTGTTCAGCTTTGCGTCCACACGGATACGAGCGGACGCATCATGTGTCCTCTTTGTGTCCGGGTCTACACGTCAGTCACACTTCTCAAGTGCGTCCTTTTGAATGACAAGTGTGGTGGGGGCCCGGCCTCATTCACTTCTCATCAAAAGTCCACATCTAGAGCGGATGGTCGGGGGCCGGCCTCATTCACTTCTCGTCATAAGTCCACATCTAGAGCTTGCTCCCCCGACGCCATCCGCGGTCACCATGGGCTTCGTCGGCCACAGCAAGCGTGGCAAGCATGATCATGAGGCCGGCTCATCACGCTTATCTATACCTGATAACCAGTTAATTCATAAAAAATAGTATTTAAAAAAACTGATTTGTATTGGCATCAAAGATGATTGAGTGCGCAAGGAGCGTGCAGATTTTCGTGATGTTTGGACATTTGAGGAGCTCCAGGCGAAAAATACAAACTGAGCAGTGTATTTTTTCAAAGTTTCTTTCATAGCCATTTTTTCCTTTCTTTTGCCACGACCTCCTGGAATGTCCGAATGTCAAGAATTTCTTGACACATCACGCATACAAGCATCTTGGATACCAAACAAAATGATTGTTTAGTTGTTTTGGTATTGTAAATTATTTTACTGTTCACGCGCTAGGTGCAGATGCACTTGGGCACCAAATGGCTGCCTCCGCTATATATGGCTCATTGTAGGAGTCAAACGTTGGTCTATATAATTTGGCTATCTTCTGATTTTTCTTCTTCTTGGTTTCTTTCATTCTTTTTTCCTGTGTAGAGGTGATCATTTCTTGGAAAAAATTATAAATTAAAAAGCGCCATGTAATTGCGTAAAGGATTCACGTATTTACAAAATGTTCATGTAATTTTAAAAAGCGTTCAGGTATATTTTTTATAATATTTGTTTAAATAAATAAGCACGTATCTAAAAAAGTGTCATGTAATTTTGAAAAGTAGCTATGCCTTTTAAAAGAAGTTTCATGTAAATTTTAAAAATTCATGTATTTTACTAGAATTATGCGTAATTTTGAAAAATTCATGTAATTTGGAGAGGATTGTGTTATTTTTAAAAGTATTAATTATTTTTACAAAAATAAAATTAAAAGGTGTTCCTGTACTTTTCAAATGTTTGGATATTTCTTAAAATGTTCGTGTATTTAAAAAATGAAAAGGAAACATATTTAAAAAATATATAATGGAAAAAAGAAAAGGAAAAAACTGGAAGAAAATCCGGAAAACACCAAAAAGAACCTAGCATAAACGTTCTAAACGGGAAGAAAAACGGAACGAAAGATCTTCTGTGTGATGGCCATGAACAAGCGAACGTATGGAAACTGTATGGGCTCTTTCATGTCCTTTGCGACTGTCCAGCGCCCAATGCGAACCCCTTTCCTCCACTCAAAAGAAAAAAAGAGAACCGTTATCGAGGGGGAGAGAGAGAGAGAGAGAGAGATAGAACCCCTTTCCATTTTCTTCACCATTTCACGACGTTTTTTTCGCATGGCATGTCCTACATAAAAAAAACGGAGACATGACGCTCCTCCGTTGAGAAGCTTTGCTAGCCGACGCCATGTGCATCCATTCCACGTGATGAACAAACATACTTAGGCCTCCTTTGGTTTGTTGGAATTTCATAGGAATTCTAGAGGATAGGATTTTTATAGAATTTTTTTTCTTTTAGAATCCTTTGGTTCATAGGAATGGATTCCTATTCCTATATAGGATTGGTTTATATCCTTCATATTTTATAAGAAAATAAAAATGAGCTTAGACTCAATGGAAAATTTCCTTTGGTGTCAACCAAATGACATCTCGTTTTCTATTCCTACTAATAGGATTTGAGATACATGTCATCTCATTTCCTACAAAATTCCTATTCCTATGATAATCCTATTCTATGAACCAAATGAAGCCTTACATGCTACAACGGCTGGTATCCATACATTCAGTAACAAATCATCATGAACCAACGACCACTGTTAACTCGGAGAAGATGGCCCCAAGTGTGGCACCAGCGTTCCACATTTTATTCTCTTCTCTACTACTATTAAACAAGAGAACATATTCAACGCTAAACGCACCCAGCCTAATCTACACACAACAACCCAAATTAATTAGAACCATCCAATCAGACTCATCCATTTAAATCTAACCGTCAAGATAACAATAACCCTCACGAAAAGTGCGTTTAGCAGTTTCAGTTGGCGGACGAAAACTCTGCCTGCGAACGAAAAGTCCCCCGATTCGCAACTTCCCTGTCCGCTCACGCAAATCACGCGCCCCCGAATTACAGGAACTTCCTTCGCGGTCGCATCTTAACGCATCAGCTCCCGCGATCGTCAACGGAAACCAGGGGAAAAAAAGTCTCTCCAACTCGCGATCCCCGCATCGCCGGCGTCTCGGTGGAGAATCCTAGCCGCCGCTCCTTCCTTCCCCTACCTCCTCCCCGTCTCAGTGCCACCGCGGCGGGGCACCTGGCTCCTGTCGGCTTGGCACAAGCGTGCTGCGAGCACTGGCTTCCTCGGGCGACGTGGAGGCACGGGCTGCGCTGCGCATGCCTGGAGTTCCCCCGGCGGCGAGATAGTGCGCATGCGCGTCGCCGGCATGAGTTGCTGCCTGGCTTAGCGGTGACACGGGCAGGTGGCCGGAGGGCCCTGCGGAGGTGCTGGCGCGTTGGATGTATTGGAAGAATTATTCAATCGATGGGCTGGGATGCGATGAGGGAGTTCTGGATTAGGGGGTGTCCGGGTAGCCGGACTATACCTTCAGCCAGACTCCAGGACTATGAAGATACAAGATTGAAGACTCCGTCCCATGTCCGGATGAGACTTTCCTTGGCGTGGAAGGCAAGCTTGGCGATGCGGATATTCAAGATCTCCTACCATTGTAACCGACTTTGTGTAACCCTAACCCTCTCCGATGTCTATATAAACCGGAGGGTTTTTAGTCCGTAGGATAACTTCATCATACAACAATCATACCATAGGCTAGCTTCTAGGGTTTAGCCTTCTTGATCTCATGGTAGATCTACTCTTGTACTACCCATATCATCAATATTAATCAAGCAGGACGTAGGATTTTACCTCCATCAAGAGGGCCCGAACCTGGGTAAAACATTATGTCCCTTGTTTCCTGTTACCATCCGGCCTAGACGCACAGTTCGGGCCCCCCTACCCGAGATCCGCCGGTTTTGACACCGACATTGGTGCTTTCATTGAGAGTTCCTATGTGTCGTCGCAATCAGGAAGGATGCCTCTTCCCGTCTTTAAAGATGGCGCCGTTACTAAGGGAGCCTTGGCTGTCGGCCAAACTCTTCGGCTAGGCGATTTTCTCATGACCGCCTGTTCGGCCGTTGCGCCGACGGTGACCTCTCGGGTCATCAAAAGCAATCTTCACGTCAGCTCGGAACTCGTTGAGCAGTTAGATCCAATGGAGCTCTCTTCCATAATCGAGCTCTTGGATTGCATCGCCGCCTTGGGGGTCACTACGGATTATGACCAGGTTGGGCTTAAACCCGATCTAAGAGAAATTAATTCTCCCCAAGTCACCCATCACGTTGCCGTAGTAGAGGCACAGTGCAGCGACTATTCATCTATCTTAAGGACTAGCTACGTCCGGATTCCAGATCCCTCCAAGCCGGATACCCGCGGAGGGGAGGATGTAACTCAAGACCTGAACTTAGAATCAGGCAACGGGCTAGATTCACTGGACAACATCCAAGAATCCAAACCTCAGAGTTCGGAAACTCCTTGGCCTCTGAGTCTTAGATTGGGTGAAGTTCCGGATTTAATTCCACCCACCCACCCGAACATAAGCGATCTATCCCAAATCAGGCAAAAGCCCGAAGAAACAGTACATCATTACTGTGCAAGGTTCCTCCTGGTTATGAACAGGATAAAGGACTGCCGCGAGGAAAACGCAATCTCAATCTTCTGCAATAATTGCACGGAAAAGGGAATCCTCAACGCCACAGGTCGTCGTGATCTTACACGCTTCGTTGACTTGGCGTCCATATTACAAAAGTACTGTGCGATGGAAAGCGCCCGGAAAACCAAAACTAAATTTTGGGACAATCCAGCCCTGAATAGAAACCTCGTCCGAAATAAAATGGTGCATCATCATCAGACACCCGGGTTAAAAACCAAAAAACCAAAACCCTCTACAGGGCATGGAACCGTACTGGAGGGATGGCTTAATGGACCCTGTAAAATTCATAGTACAGAGGACGCCACACCAACTCATAGCCTTAGAGCATGTTGGATACTCCGGCAGGTGGCCAAAAGGGGCGAAGATCTCCTAATTCCGGAGGCCGCAGAAAGCCACCTCAGGAACTTCAGTACAGTCTTAACAGTCTTCGAGACTTTCGCATCAAATAAAATGCGAAAAAGAACACTCCGCAGCTTCGCCGAAGTCTATCAAGTACCAACAATAAACCCATGGAGTGACACCGCTATTACCTTTAATGCCAGCGACGAACCTAAATTCCGAACAGCTCGAGCACCAGCCGCATTGGTACTCAGTCCTATAGTGGACGACTTTCGCCTCACCAAGGTACTCATGGATGGAGGCAGTGGATTGAACCTCATTTATGAGGAAACTCTTCAAAAAATGGAAATAGACTGGAACCGCATTGAGCGAAGCAGCACAACCTTCAAAGGAATAATCCCCAGTCGGGAAGCACGCTGTACAGGAAAAATCACACTAGATGTGGTGTTCGGCACGCTGGATAATTATAGGTCCGAAGAGGTCACATTCCAAGTGGCCCCGTTCAGCAGTGGATACCATGCTCTGCTGGGGCGGGAAGCGTTTACAATCTTCCAAGCAATACCCCATTACGGGTACATGAAGCTCAAGATGCCCAGGCCGAATGGAATCATCACTCTCGCTAGTAATCCAGACATAGCACTCCGCACCGAAAACAAGATAGCCGCACTGGCCCTTGAGGCACTGTCCGAAGCCCTAGCGGCTGAGGAACTGACTACGTTGCGCTCCACGGTAAACAGGGACGATGTGATACTCGACAAAAGATCCAAGTCCACCTCCTTTAAACCAGCGGATGAAATAGTCAAATTCCAGGTCCATCCAACGGACCCCAATAAAATAGCTTCCATCGGGGCACAATTAAACCCCGATGTAGACGCCGCACTGCGAGAATTCCTACGGGAGAACTGGAACATTTTTGCATGGCACCCTTCGGACATGCTAGGAATCCCACGCAGGCTGGCCGAACACAGCTTAAATATCCTAAAAGGATTCAAACCTTTCAAACAAGCCCTTCGGCGTTTTTCTGAACCCAAGAGACAGGCAATGGGAGAGGAGCTAGCCAAACTATTGGAGGCCGGATTCATCAGAGATATAAAACATCCGGACTGGCTAGCAAACTTGGTGATGGTACCAAAGAAGGACAAATCCTGGCGCCTGTGCGTTGACTTCAAAGACCTCAACAAGGCCTGCCCAAAGGATCCCTTCCCCCTCCCCCGCATCGATCAAATTATCTGTTGGGGAACGTAGTAATTTCAAAAAAATTCCTACGCACACGCAAGATCATGGTGATGCATAGCAACGAGAGGGGAGAGTATGATCTACGTACCCCTGTAGATCGACAACGGAAGCGTTTGGTTGATGTAGTCGTACGTCTCCACGGCCCGACCGATCAAGCACCGAAACTACGGCACCTCCGAGTTCTAGCACACGTTCAGCTCGATGACGACCCCCGGACTCCGATCCGACAAAGTGTCGGGGAAGAGTTCCGTCAGCACGACGGCGTGGTGACGATCTTGATGTACTGCCATCGCAGGGCTTTGCCTAAGCACCGCTACAATATTATCGAGGACTATGGTGGAAGGGGGCACCGCACACGGCTAAGAATATGATCACGTGGATCAACTTCTCTCTCTAGGGGGTGCCCCTGCCTCCGTATATAAAGGTTCAAGGGAGGGGGGCCGGCCGACCAGGAGAGGCGCGCTAGGAGGAGTCCTACTCCCTCTGGGAGTAGGACTCCCCCCTTTCCTAGTTGGAATAGGATTCGTGGAGGGTGGGAAAGAGGAGAGAGAGGAGGAAGGGGGGCCGGCCCCCTCTCCTTGTCCAATTTGGACCAAGGGGGGGAGGGGCGCGTGGCCCATCTCTGGCTACCTCTCCTCTCTTCCACTAAGGCCCACTAAGGCCCATATACCTCCCGGGGGGTTCCGGTAACCTCCCGGTACTCCGGTAAAATCCCGATTTCACCCGGAACACTTCTGATATCCAAACATAGGCTTCCAATATATCAATCTTTATGTCTCGACCATTTCGAGACTCCTCGTCATGTCCGTGATCACATCCGGGACTCCGAACAACCTTCGGTACATCAAAATGCATAAACTCATAATATAATTGTCATCGTAACCTTAAGCGTGCGGACCCTACGGGTTCGAGAACAATGTAGACATGACCGAGACACGTCTCCGGTCAATAACCAATAGCGGAACCTGGATGCTCATATTGGCTCCTACATATTCTACGAAGATCTTTTATCGGTCAGACCGCATAACAACATACGTTGTTCCCTTTGTCATCGGTATGTTACTTGCCCGAGATTCGATCGTCGATATCCCATACCTAGTTCAATCTTGTTACCGGCAAGTCTCTTTACTCATTCTGTAATACATCATCCCGCAACTAACTCATTAGTTGCAATGCTTGCAAGGCTTAAGTGATGTGCATTACCGAGAGGGCCCAGAGATACCTCTCCGACAATCGGAGTGACAAATCCTAATCTCGAAATACGCCAACCCAACATGTACCTTTGGAGACACCTGTAGTGCTCCTTTATAATCACCCAGTTACGTTGTGACGTTTGGTAGCACACAAAGTGTTCCTCCGGCAAACGGGAGTTGCATAATCTCATAGTCATAGGAACATGTATAAGTTATGAAGAAAGCAATAGCAACATACTAAACGATCGGGTGCTAAGCTAATGGAATGGGTCATGTCAATCAGATCATTCATCTAATGATGTGATCCTATTAATCAAATGACAACTCTTTGTCCATGGTTAGGAAACATAACCATCTTTGATTAATAAGCTAGTCTAGTAGAGGCATACTAGTGACACTCTGTTTGTCTATGTATTCACACATGTATTATGTTTCCGGTTAATACAATTCTAGCATGAATAATAAACTTTTATCATGATATATAAGGAAATAAATAATAACTTTATTATTGCCTCTAGGGCATATTTCCTTCAGTCTCCCACTTGCACTAGAGTCAATAATCTAGATTACACAGTAATGATTCTAACACCCATGGAGTCTTCGTGTTGATCATGTTTTGCTCGTGGAAGAGGCTTAGTCAACGGGTCTGCTACATTCAGATCCGTATGTATCTTGCAAATCTCTATGTCTCCCACCTGGACTAGATCCCAGATGGAATTGAAGCGTCTCTTGATGTGCTTGGTTCTCTTGTGAAATCTGGATTCCTTTGTCAAGGCAATTGCACCAGTATTGTCACAAAAGATTTTCATTGGACCCGATGCACTAGGTATGACACCTAGATCGGATATGAACTCCTTCATCCAGACTCCTTCATTCGCTGCTTCCGAAGCAGCTATGTATTCCGCTTCACACGTAGATCCCGCCACGACGCTCTGTTTAGAACTGCACCAACTGACAGCTCCACCGTTTAATGTAAACACGTATCCGGTTTGCGATTTAGAATCTTCCGGATCAGTGTCAAAGCTTGCATCAACGTAACCATTTACGATGAGCTCTTTGTCACTTCCATATACGAGAAACATATCCTTAGTCCTTTTCAGGTACTTCAGGATGTTCTTGACTGCTGTCCAGTGATCCACTCCTGGATTACTTTGGTACCTTCCTGCTAGACTTATAGCAAGGCACACATCAGGTCTGGTACACAGCATTGCATACATGATAGAGCCTATGGCTGACGCATAGGGAACATCTTTCATTTTCTCTCTATCTTCTGCAGTGGTCGGGCATTGAGTCTGACTCAACTTCACACCTTGTAACACAGGCAAGAACCCTTTCTTTGCTTGATCCATTTTGAACTTCTTCAAAATCTTGTCAAGGTATGTGCTTTGTGAAAGTCCAATTAAGCGTCTTGATCTATCTCTATAGATCTTTATGCCTAATATGTAAGCAGCTTCACCGAGGTCTTTCATTGAAAAACTCTTATTCAAATATCCCTTTATGCTATCCAGAAATTCTATATCATTTCCAATCAGTAATATGTCATCCACATATAATATCAGAAATGCTACAGAGCTCCCACTCACTTTCTTGTAAATACAGGCTTCTCCAAAAGTCTGTATAAAACCAAATGCTTTGATCACAGTATCAAAGCGTTTATTCCAACTCCGAGAGGCTTGCACCAGTCCATAAATGGATTGCTGGAGCTTGCACACTTTGTTAGCTCCCGTTGGATCGACAAAACCTTCTGGTTGCATCATATACAACTCTTCTTCCAGAAATCCATTCAGGAATGCAGTTTTGACATC
Organism: Triticum dicoccoides; assembly: GCF_002162155.2. Taxonomy (NCBI): domain Eukaryota; kingdom Viridiplantae; phylum Streptophyta; class Magnoliopsida; order Poales; family Poaceae; genus Triticum; species Triticum dicoccoides. The sequence continues at coordinate 591,752,932 of NC_041390.1, forward strand.
CATCTGCCAAATTTCATAATCATAAAATGCAGCAATTGCTAACATGATTCGGACAGACTTAAGCATCGCTACGGGTGAGAAGGTCTCATTGTAGTCAACCCCTTGAACTTGTCGAAAACCTTTTGCGACAAGTCGAGCATTGTAGACAGTAATATTACCATCAGCGTCAGTCTTCTTCTTGAAGATCCATTTATTCTCAATTGCTTGCCGATCATCGGGCAAGTCAACCAAAGTCCATACTTTGTTCTCATACATGTATCCCATCTCAGATTTCATGGCTTCAAGCCATTTTACGGAATCTGGGCTCACCATCGCTTCTTCATAGTTCGTAGGTTCATCATGATCTAGTAGCATGATTTCCAGAACAGGATTACCGTACCACTCTGGTGCGGATCTCACTCTGGTTGATCTACGAGGTTCAGTAGTATCTTGTTCTGAAGTTTCATGATCATTATCATTAGCTTCCTCACTAATTGGTGTAGGTGTCACAGAAACAGTTTTCTGTGATGCACTACTTTCCAATAAGGGAGCAGGCATAGTTACCTCGTCAAGTTCTACTTTCTTCCCACTCACTTCTTTCGAGAGAAACTCCTTCTCTAGAAAGGATCCATTCTTAGCAACGAATGTCTTGCCTTCGGATCTGTGATAGAAGGTGTACCCAACAGTCTCCTTTGGGTATCATATGAAGACACATTTCCCCGATTTGGGTTCGAGCTTATCAGGTTGAAGCTTTTTCACATAAGCATCGCAGCCCCAAACTTTAAGAAACGACAACTTTGGTTTCTTGCCAAACCACAGTTCATAAGGTGTCGTCTCAACGGATTTTGATGGTGCCCTATTTAACGTGAATGCGGCCATCTCTAAAGCATAACCCCAAAATGATAGCGGTAAATTTGTAAGAGACATCATAGATCGCACCAAATCAAGTAAAGTACGATTACGACGTTCGGACACACCATTACGCTGAGGTGTTCCGGGTGGCGTGAGTTGCGAAACTATTCCGCATTGTTTCAGATGTAAACCAAACTCGTAACTCAAATATTCTCCTCCACGATCAGATCGCAGAAACTTTATTTTCTTGTTACGATGATTTTCAACTTCACTCTGAAATTCTTTGAACTTTTCAAATGTTTCAGACTTATGCTTCATCAAGTAGATATACCCATATCTGCTTAAATCATCTGTGAAGGTGAGAAAATAACGATATCCGCCACGAGCCTCAACATTCATCGGACCACATACATCTGTATGTATGATTTCTAACAAATCTGTTGCTCTCTCCATTGTACCGGAGAACGGTGTTTTAGTCATCTTGCCCATAAGGCACGGTTCGCAAGCACCAAGTGATTCATAATCAAGAGGTTCCAAAAGTCCATCGGTATGGAGTTTCTTCATGCGCTTTACACCGATATGACCTAAACGGCAGTGCCACAAATAAGTTGCACTATCATTATCAACTCTGCATCTTTTGGCTTCAACATTATGAATATGTGTGTTACTACTATCGAGATTCATCAAAAATAGACCACTCTTCAAAGGTGCGTGACCATAAAAGATATTACTCATATAAACAGAACAACCATTATTCTCTAATTTAAATGAATAACCGTCTTGCATTAAACAAGATCCAGATATAATGTTCATGCTCAACGCTGGCACCAAATAACAATTATTTAGGTCTAATATTAATCCCAAAGGAAGATGTAGAGGTAGCGTGCCGACCGCGATCACATCGACTTTAGAATCATTTCCCACGCGCATCGTCACCTCGTCCTTTGCCAGTGTTCGCTTAATCAGTAGTCCCTGTTTCGAGTTGCAAATATTAGCAACATAACCAGTATCAAATACCCAGGTGCTACTGCGAGCTCTAGTAAGGTACACATCAATAACATGTATATCACATATACCTTTGTTCACCTTGCCATCCTTCTTATCCGCCAAATACTTGGGGCAGTTCCGCTTCCAGTGACCAGTCTGCTTGCAGTAGAAGCACTCAGTTTCAGGCTTAGGTCCAGATTTGGGTTTCTTCTCCTGATCAGCAACTTGCTTGCTTTTCTTCTTGAAGTTCCCCTTCTTCTTCCCTTTGCCCTTTTTCTTGAAACTAGTGGTCTTGTTGACCATCAACACTTGATGCTCCTTGTTGATTTCTACCTCCACAGCTTTCAGCATTGCGAAGAGCTCAGGAATAGTCTTATTCATCCCTTGCATATTATAGTTCATCACAAAGCTCTTGTAGCTTGGTGGCAGTGATTGGAGAATTCTGTCAATGACACAATCATCTGGAAGATTAACTCCCATCTGAATCAAGTGATTATTATACCCAGACATTTTGAGTATATGCTCACTGACATAACTGTTCTCCTCCATCTTGCAGCTATAGAATTTATTGGAGACTTCATATCTCTCAATCTGGGCATTTGCTTGAAATATTAACTTTAACTCCTGGAACATCTCATATGCTCCATGACGTTCAAAACGTCGTTGAAGTCCCGATTCTAAGCCGTAAAGCATGGCACACTGAACTATCGAGTAGTCATTAGCTTTGCTCTGCCAGACGTTCACAACATCTGGTGTTGCTCCAGCAGCAGGCCTGGCACCTAGCGGTGCTTCTAGGATGTAATTCTTCTGTGCAGCAATGAGGATAATCCTCAAGTTACGGACCCAGTCCGTGTAATTGCTACCATCATATCTCAACTTTGCTTTCTCAAGGAACGCATTAAAATTCAACGGAACAACATCACGGGCCATCTATCTACAATCATACATAAACAAGCAAGATACTATCAGGTACCAAGTTCATGATAAATTTAGGTTCAATTAATCATATTACTTAAACTCCCACTTAGATAGACATCCCTCTAATCATCTAAGTGATCACGTGATCCAAATCAACTAAACCATAACTGATCATCACGTGAAATGGAGTAGTTTTCAATGGTGAACATCGCTATGTTGATCATATCTACTATATGATTCACGCTCGATCTTTCGATCTCAGTGTTCCGAGGCCATATCCGCATATGCTAGGCTCGTCAAGTTTAACCTGAGTATTCTGCGTGTGCAAAACTGGCTTGCACCCGTTGTAGATGGACGTAGAGCTTATCACACCCGATCATCACGTGGTGTCTGGGCACGACGAACTTTGGCAACAGTGCATACTCAGGGAGAACACTTTTATCTTGAAATTTAGTGAGAGATCATCTTATAATGCTACCGTCAATCAAAGCAAGATAAGATGCATAAAAGATAAACATCACATGCAATCAATATAAGTGATATGATATGGCCATCATCATCTTGTGCTTGTGATCTCCATCTCCGAAGCACCGTCATGATCACCATCGTCACCGGCGCGACACCTTGATCTCCATCGTAGTATCGTTGTCGTCTCGCTAATCTTATGCTTCCACGACTATCGCTACCGCTTAGTGATAAAGTAAAGCATTACAGCGCGATTGCATTGCATACAATAAAGCGACAACCATATGGCTCCTGCCAGTTACCGATAACTCGGTTACAAAACATGATCATCTCATACAATAAAATTTAGCATCATGTCTTGACCATATCACATCACAACATGCCCTGCAAAAACAAGTTAGACGTCCTCTACTTTGTTGTTGCATGTTTTACGTGGCTGCTACGGGCTTTAAGCAAGAACCAATCTTACCTACGCATCAAAACCACAACGATAGTTTGTCAAGTTGGTGCTGTTTTAACCTTCACAAGGACCGGGCATAGCCACACTCGGTTCAACTAAAGTTGGAGAAACTGTCTTCCGCAAGCCACCTATGTGCGAAGCACGTCGGGAGAACCGGTCTCGCGTAAGCGTACACGTAATGTCGGTCCGGGCCGCTTCGTCCAACAATACCGCCAAACCAAAGTATGACATGCTGGTAAGCAGTATGACTTATATCACCCACAACTCACTTGTGTTCTACTCGTGCATATAACATCAACATATAAAACCTAGGCTCTGCTACCACTGTTGGGGAACGTAGTAATTTTAAAAAAATTCCTACGCACACGCAAGATCATGGTGATGCATAGCAACGAGAGGGGAGAGTATGATCTACGTACCCTTGTAAATCGACAACGGAAGCGTTTGGTTGATGTAGTCGTACGTCTCCACGGCCCGACCGATCAAGCACCGAAACTACGGCACCTCCGAGTTCTAGCACACGTTCATCTCGATGACGACCCCCGGACTCCGATCCAGCAAAGTGTCGGGGAAGAGTTCTGTCAGAACGACGACGTGGTGACGATCTTGATGTACTGCCGTCGCAGGGCTTCGCCTAAGCACCGCTACAATATTATCGAGGACTATGGTGGAAGGGGGCACCGCACACGGCTAAGAATATGATCACGTGGATCAACTTCTCTCTCTAGGGGGTGCCCCTGCCTCCGTATATAAAGGTTCAAGGGAGGGGGGCCGGCCGACCAGGAGAGGCGCGCTAGGAGGAGTCCTACTCCCTCTGGGAGTAGGACTCCCCCCTTTCCTAGTTGGAATAGGATTCGTGGAGGGTGGGAAAGAGGAGAGAGAGGAGGAAGGGGGGCCGGCCCCCTCTCCTTGTCCAATTTGGACCAAGGGGGGGAGGGGCGCGTGGCCCATCTCTGGCTACCTCTCCTCTCTTCCACTAAGGCCCACTAAGGCCCATATACCTCCCGGGGGGTTCCGGTAACCTCCCGGTACTCCGGTAAAATCCCGATTTCACCCGGAACACTTCTGATATCCAAACATAGGCTTCCAATATATCAATCTTTATGTCTCGACCATTTCGAGACTCCTCGTCATGTCCGTGATCACATCCGGGACTCCGAACAACCTTCGGTACATCAAAATGCATAAACTCATAATATAATTGTCATCGTAACCTTAAGCGTGCGGACCCTACGGGTTCGAGAACAATGTAGACATGACCGAGACACGTCTCCGGTCAATAACCAATAGCGGAACCTGGATGCTCATATTGGCTCCTACATATTCTACGAAGATCTTTTTTCGGTCAGACCGCATAACAACATACGTTGTTCCCTTTGTCATCGGTATGTTACTTGCCCGAGATTCGATTGTCGGTATCCAATACCTAGTTCAATCTTGTTACCGGCAAGTCTCTTTACTCGTTCTGTAATACATCATCCCGCAACTAACTCATTAGTTGCAATGCTTGCAAGGCTTAAGTGATGTGCATTACCGAGAGGGCCCAGAGATACCTCTCCGACAATCGGAGTGACAAATCCTAATCTCGAAATACGCCAACCCAACATGTACCTTTGGAGACACCTGTAGTGCTCCTTTATAATCACCCAGTTACGTTGTGACGTTTGGTAGCACACAAAGTGTTCCTCCGGCAAACGGGAGTTGCATAATCTCATAGTCATAGGAACATGTATAAGTTATGAAGAAAGCAATAGCAACATACTAAACGATCGGGTGCTAAGCTAATGGAATGGGTCATGTCAATCAGATCATTCATCTAATGATGTGATCCTATTAATCAAATGACAACTCTTTGTCCATGGTTAGGAAACATAACCATCTTTGATTAATAAGCTAGTCTAGTAGAGGCATACTAGTGACACTCTGTTTGTCTATGTATTCACACATGTATTATGTTTCCGGTTAATACAATTCTAGCATGAATAATAAACTTTTATCATGATATATAAGGAAATAAATAATAACTTTATTATTGCCTCTAGGGCATATTTCCTTCATTATCGACGCCACTGCAGGACATGATTCATTGTGCTTCCTCGACGCATACTCCGGTTACCATCAAATTAAGATGGCCGAGTCAGACCAAGCCGCAACGGCATTCATCACCCCATACGGCCCATTCTGCTTCAACACAATGCCTTTCAGGATCAAAAACGCCAGCGCAACATATCAGCGCATGATTCAGACATGTCTGGCAAACCAGATCGGCAAAACAGTAGAGGCATACGTGGATGATGTGGTCGTAAAAACAAGACATGTCGAATCTCTAGTAGACGACTTGAGACTTACATTTGACAACCTCCGAGCATATGACATCAAGCTAAATCCGGAAAAATGCGTTTTCGGCGTTCCAGCCGGAAAGCTCTTGGGCTTCATTGTATCCGGTAGGGGAATCGAAGCAAATCCAGCCAAGATCCGAGCTTTGTCACAATTGGATATCCCAAAGGACCTCAAACAAATACAAAAATTAACCGGATGCGTGGCGGCTCTAAGCCGCTTTATTTCCCGGTTGGGAGAAAAGGCGCTACCCCTCTATCGCCTCCTTCGGCGCACCGAACACTTCGAGTGGACGGACGCTGCCACGGCCGGACTCGAGGAAATAAAAGCCATATTGGCAACAAACCCCGTCCTGGCCGCGCCAAACATCGACGAACCAATGCTATTGTACATTGCAGCAACCCATCAAGTTGTCAGCGCAGTACTCGTCGTCGAGCGGGAAACGGACGGACACAAATTCCCCCTTCAAAAGCCGGTTTACTATGTGTCCACTGTCCTCACCCCATGCAAATCACGGTACCCACATTATCAAAAGATTGCATATGCGGGCATATGCGGTATTCATGGCATCCCGGAAGCTACGACACTACTTTCAAGAGTGTTCAATCACAGTAGCATCGGAAGTACCACTCAATGATATTATAAACAACCGTGACGCAATGGGCCGGATTGCAAAATGGGCCATCGAGCTCTTCCCGTTCGACATAACTTATAAGCCACGGCGAGCTATCAAGTCGCAAGTTTTGGCCGACTTCGTGGCAGAATGGACGGAGGCCGAACTCCCTAAAGAGTACGGCACATATTCAAACTGGATAATGCACTTCGACGGTTCCAAAATGTTGGCCGGACTAGGGTCCGGCGTCATTTTGACGTCCCCCACAGGAGACACAGTTCAATATGTACTCCAGATTATGTACACGGACTCCAATAATGCAGCCGAATATGAGGCCCTTTTGCATGGTCTCCGGATGGCAGTATCCATGGGCATTCAACGCCTAGAGGTGTGCGGGGATTCGAACCTCACGATATCCCAAATAAATGAAGACTTCGATGCCAAGGATCCAAAAATGGCAGCTTACCGCAATGCCGTCCTTAAAATGTCAGCTCGGTTTGAAGGGCTCGAATTTCACCATATAGCCCGAGAAAACAATCAGGCGGCAGACGTCCTGGCACGCATCGGCGCAAAACGCGATGCGGTCCCCCCCAACATCTTCCTGGAAAGGCTGTTCAAGCCATCCATAGTATGGGAAGGGGAACATGGCAATATCAGTCCGGACCCAACCGTATTGTCCGACGCCGAACAATCTGACATAATCAGAGGCTCTGCCAATGAAATAACAACCTCAGCCCACGTACTAATGGTCGTTATCGCCCCGTGGACAGAACCATTCCTAGCCTACGTTACTAGGCAGGAACTCCCAGAGGACCAAAACGAGGCACGCTGTATAGTGCGGCGATCTAAAGCCTATAAAGTCCATGAGGGAGAACTTTACAAGAAAAGCACTACCGGAGTCCTTCAAAGGTGCATCTCCGAAGAGGAAGGGCGGAACCTGCTGGCTGAAATTCATGTCGGACTCGGTGGCCATCACGCTGCAGCCCGGTCCCTCGTAAGCTAGGCTTTCCATACAGGCTTTTATTGGCCGACGGCCCGGGCGGACGCTCAGGACTTGGTCCATAAATGCGTCGGTTGCCAGCTTTTTGCAAACCAAAGCCTTATGCCACCCACCGCCCTCCAAACTATCCCCATCACTTGGCCTTTCGCGGTCTGGGGGCTTGACATGGTGGGACCCCTTAAAGGCGGAACCCACAAGAAAAAATACTTACTGGTCATGGTGGATAAGTTCACCAAATGGATAGAAGCCAAGCCTGTCAAGACGGCCGAATCCGGACCTGTGATAGACTTTATATCCGTGGTCATACACCGTTATGGCGTCCCCCACAGCATCATCACCGATAACGGCACGAACTTTACGGCCGATGAGGTAAAACTCTGGTGCAAAAACATGGGCATCAAGCTCGATTCTGCTTCCGTCTATCACCCACAAACTAACGGTCAGGTCGAACGTGCAAATGGTCTCATCATGAGTGGCATCAAACCCAGATTAGTGCGGTCCCTCAAGGAATCTAACACACACTGGGTAGAGGAGCTCGACTCCGTACTCTGGGGGCTGCGAACCACGCCGAACCGCACCACTGGATACACACCATTTTTTATGGTGTACGGCGCAGAGGCAGTCTTGCCCTGCGACATAATTCATGACTCACCTCGAGTGCGCATGTACGAAGAAAGGGAGGCCGAGCTCGATCGGCAGGACAGTTTGGACACCTTAGAGGAGGAGTGCGACGTGGCAAAAGCCCGTTCCGCATTCTATCAACAGCAGGCCCGAAGATATCAAAGCAAAGAAGTGCGGGCCAAAAGCTACAATGTTGGCGAATTAGTTCTACGCCTGCCAGACAAGAAAAAGGACAAGCTGAAGCCCAAGTGGGAAGGTCCCTTCATAATCGACCAAGTCCTGACTGGTGGAGCATACCGCCTGCGAGATGCGTCGGATAACCGACTCGAGCCGAACCCATGGAACGCAGCCCATCTCCGAAGATTCTATGCCTAGCGCCGGACTCTGTGTTTGTCTCCTTACTCTGTCCATTTTTTACATTTTCTGTCTTACATTTCTCTCCTTCCCCTCTTCTCTTTTATAGCCCTTAAAGGCTCCTCAAGTGAAGTGCTACTCGCGCTCATTAAACCTGGGGGCTTCTTTAACAGAAGCTTATTTATACGGGCTTCACGCCCACCACATGTGTCAACCTTCCGCATGTACCTTTTCTTCACCATTATATGCATCGATATGACTTAAGTTTTGGCCAAGCTGGGTTGCCTGGCTCCTGTGCTTACCCCTACGTTCCCGATTGTTCGGCTAGGTGGTAAAGGGAGCACCTCTGCGATTGTTACTGCCGGATCAGCCGAATGTGTACCTCAGACTGGGTGAAGCCGAAAGCTAGCGTTCTTAAGGGAATATTCGGTCGGTGAACTAAAAGATGACCTTTTTTACTTATTTATGTATATGCCCCCAGATGATTTTCCTGCGTTTGCAGTCCGGACATGCACTTTAGGGCATGCCTCCCAGAGAAAGGAACCCCTAACGGAACTATTCTCTTTGGAAGATGTTTCTTACTAACCATGTAATATAACATAACTAGTTGGGCACTTGTCTGATAAAGCACTAATGACCCCTACGCCTGGTCTCCATGCATACCCCGGTTCTTACATAACCGGTAGGGTATTCGGACACACTCCGGACCGTCAGGTCCTGAGGTTGAAGCGAAAAGGTCAGCAACGACAAACGATCTACAATCCGGTTAGAAGGCATTACACATGTCAATTAAAAATTACATAGTCACTCTGACTGATTGTATTCCTCTTCAATACCATCTAACAGGCTGTCTAACTTATAATCCTGTTGGGAATACTCTGCGGCCAATTCTACTTGGCCATACACTAAGCTTACAGGGATCTCCTTCCCGTCAGGCCCCACAGGTCCGACCTCGGCCATGTGGTTTGGGTCAGACTTCGCGTACCGCGTCTTCACCATGGCCCAGGCCTCCCTAGCGCCTTGTCGGCAGGCCGATATCTTCCACAACCAGAAGCACCGCCGAGCTCCCTTAAGCTTCTCCGAAAGCTCTCCAAGGCCCTCGGGCATGGAGTGGGAAGGCCATAAGGCTTGGGCAACGCCTCACATCGCCTGCCGAACTCGCTCATGCAGTTGCGAGAGCTCAGGAAGAAGGTCACCCGTAGAACCGGGCATCTCCTCTGCAGGACGACCCGTTAGCATACCTACAGACATTACTCTGTTAGTCGACTTCCTCGCCGAACTCTTTTCTTTCAAAGATTCGCTTAAGCACTTACTAAATATGCCGCGTCGAAGCCGTTGATTCTCCTTAGTAGAGTCCGACAGCTGGCCACGAACATCTTTAAGCTCAACGTCCAGCTTGGTGTTGGCATCCTAAAGCTCATTCTTCTCCCGCCTCACCCTTGTCAACATACTCTCGCCGGCCTTTAGCCGGCGTAAGAGTTGTTGCCTCTTCGGATCCAGTCCGGCGCCATCTGCAATATGATTTGGCAGATTCATACCCATGCCGCACTTCGCAAGATATTAATCTTTCGAAGTGTATCTTACCAGAGGGGGTCTCTTTAGGCTCCCCTGCCGCGGCTAGTGCGGTCTCCAGTTGGGCTTTGCACTCTTTCAGCTCCTGGGACAGTACGGTATTCTTCTCTGTAAGAACCTGCATAACAAATGATCCTTAAACCAGTTACTCTAACTGTTTCAAGTCTCGGGAGCTACTGGTATATACATATATATTTACCAAACGTTTCTTACCCGTATGTCTTTTACATATTGCTCCGTGGCTCTGGTTAAACCATTTTGAGCGGCACGGAGGTACGCATCTCCCGAATTGAAGGCATCTAATGCCTCTCGGGAGAAACAAGCGTCGCGAAGAACTGTCCGGCGACGCCTGTGGTCCATGGCACTCTCCACCTCGGAATTGGTGGCAGACAGCCTGTCCGCATCCTCTGTCGGAGGAGCGTCCGATGCGCGTCTCGTGTTCGCTCCCGCTTCCGGGCCAGGCGTTGGAGCCTGGCTGGTGGAGGCGCGGTTGGCAACCTCTCCGGATGTAGTCCGGCGAGGTCTCTTCGTCCTGAAGATAGCACGAACGTTAATATGCCCTGAAGAAATAACACCAGGGAAAAAGAGGATGCGCTATACCTTTGCGCCGGCATCCCAGTCCGAACTACATTCCTTTTTGCCCCACGAGGCCCTGCGGCCCCTCGTTGGCTAGCCGCCGCAGGTTCGGCCTCCCGCCTGGGAAACCTCCCCTGCAAAACACGGTCGTTGTCAGGAAAACTGAAATGCGTGAGAATGGATTCCTTCTCAAAGGGATGAGACTCCGCTCTCTGTTACCTGGGAGGCCGGGATTAACCCTGGGTAATCAGCCGTAATGGCCACCAAGGTATTGTCCTTGCTTAACTGATGAAACACCCCGTCAATCAACTCCACCGATATATCCGGATCCTCTTCGGAGTCCGGATCGAGGGACCGTTCTAGATCCTCGGGTTGTGGGGGACGGCTGTTTATATCCTTTACTTCCTGACGCGGTTCCTGCGTTGAAATCGTTGGATTACATATTTAATCATGGGAATATAAAGCGGATGGGCAGGCACAATTGTTCACTTACCCAACTCGGGGGGTTGTAAATACTAAATCCGCCCTGCGGGTTGACGCGGAGGAATTCCTCCTCTTCTCCCTTGTACAAAGAGGATAAGATCTTTATTAGAGCGACAGCTGAGGCTGGCCCCTTACGACCGTAACGGGTGGCGTCATCCTCCCTGTTAAAATCCCACATGGGGTGGCCTCTATATTGAAGCGCTTGCATCCCCCGCATAATGCATGCGGCCATGACTCCAATCATGGTTAGTCCGGAATGAGCCAATAGTCTTATCCGGCCCATCAGGCGAAGGACGTCCCTGTCGCTTTCTCTCTGAGAGCTCCGCGGACGCCAACTCAGGCGTTTCTTTAAGGGAGCACTGTTGAATTCGGGGAGACCGACCCGGATAGGGTCCGGTAGTGGGACATCATCTATATAAAACCATTCCGAAGGTCAGTCCTCGGACGCCTTCTTTGGGGTTCCGGATAGATATCCGGTCCCGGCGATACGCCACACTTCGGCTCCGCCCACTTGATATATAGACCCCTCTTGAGAGCAGGGCACCAGATAGAATAATCTCTTCCACAGCGTGAAATGAGACTCAACACCCAAGAATAGCTCGCAAAGAGCGACGTAGCCCGCGATATGCAATATAGAGGCGGGCGTGAGATCGTGCAGCTGGAGGCCGTAGAACTCCAGAAGCCCACGGAGAAATGGATGGATTGGAAATCCAAGTCCTCTTACTAGATAAGGGACGAGGCACACACACTCTCCTTTGGAGGGACTGGGGGTGCTCTCCGCCATTATAGGTGGCAAGTTCGGCTCGGACCGGGACCATATAGGCCTAAGGGAGAAATCCCTTGGCCTAAAGCGACACTAGCTCGCTGTGCGGGATGGAGCACCTCTCCCAGTCTCCAGGTTTGGGACTGGAAGGGCGAGAGGAGGAGCTGCGACGGCTGGCCATGTTGGAATGAACCTTTGCTGGAAGCGCTCTGATGATTACTCGCGGAGAGGAGAAGGTGTGGTTTGGATCTGAATCCCCATCCCATTAAATAGGTGGCTCGTTTATGCGGCTAGGGGTGTGAATGTAAAAATACCCCGACTTTTCACATTCGTTTGACACGTGGAAGACGGCCATTATTGGGCGTGGAAGCCAAGGTGCACTACATTATGAAAATCAGACATTATTCAGCAGGTACACGGAATTTGGAGAAGAACCCGCCTTGCAATGCCGAAGACAATCTGCGCGCCGGACTCGTCGTCATTGAAGCCTGGTTCGGGGGCTACTGAGGGAGTCCTGGATTAGGGGGTGTCCGGTTATCCGTACTATACCTTCAACCGGACTCCAGGACTATGAAGATACAAGATTGAAGACTCCGTCCCGTGTCCAGATGGGACTTTCCTTGGCGTGGAAGGCAAGCTTGGCGATGCGGATATTCAAGATCTCCTACCATTGTAACCGACTTTGTGTAACCCTAACCCTCTCCGGTGTCTATATAAACCGGAGGGTTTTTAGTCCGTAGGACAACTTCATCATACAACAATCATACCATAGGCTAGCTTCTAGGGTTTAGCCTCCTTGATCTCGTGGTAGATCTACTCTTGTACTACCCATATCATCAATATTATGTTGGAAATATGCCCTAGAGGCAATAATAAAAGTATTATTATATTTCATTGTTCATGATAATTGTCTTTTATTCATGCTATAACTGTATTATCCGGAAATCGTAATACACGTGTGAATACTTAGACCACACTATGTCCCTGGTAAGCCTCTAGTTGACCAGCTCGTTGTGATCAACGGATAGTCATGGTTTCCTGACTATGGACATTGGATGTCGTTGATAACGGGATCACATCATTAGGAGAATGATGTGATGGACAAGACCCAATCCTAAGCATAGCATAAAAGATCGTGTAGTTCGTTTTGCTAGAGCTTTGCAAGTGTCAAGTATCTCTTCCTTCGACCATGAGATCGTGTAACTCCCGGATACCGTAAGAGTGCCTTGGGTGTATCAAACGTCACAACGTAACTGGGTGACTATAAAGGTGCATTACAGGTATCTCCAAAAGTAGCTGTTGGGTTGACACAGATCGAGACTGGGATTTGTCACTCCGTATGACGGAGAGGTATCTCTGGGCCCACTCGGTAATGCATCATCATAATGAGCTCAATGTGACCAAGGTGTTGGACACGGGATCATGCATTACGGTACGAGTAAAGTGACTTGCCGGTAACAAGACTGAACAAGGTATTGGGATACCGACGATCGAGTCTCGGGCAAGTAACGTACCGATTGACAAAGGGAATTGCATACAGGGTTTGATCGAATCCTCGACATCGTGGTTCATCCGATGACAACATCGAGGAGCATGTGGGAGCCATCATGGGTATCCAGATCCCGCTGATGGTTATTGACTGAGAGCGTCTCGGTCATGTCTGCATGTCTCCCGAACCCGTAGGGTCTACACACTTAAGGTTCGGTGACGCTAGGGTTATGAAGATATGGATATGCAGAAACCCGAATGTTTTTCGGAGTCCCGGATGAGATCCCGGACGTCACGAGGAGTTCCGGAATGGTCCGGAGGTAAAGAATTATATATAGGAAGTGCTATTTCGGGCATCGGGACAAGTTTCGGGGTTATCAGTATTGTACCGGGACCACCGGAAGGGTCCCGGGGGTCCACCGGGTGGGGCCACCTGTCCCGGGGGGCCACATGGGCTGTAGGGGGTGCGCCTTGGCCATCATGGGCCAAGGGCACCAGCCCCTATAGGCCCATGCACCTAGGGTTTCCCCCTAGGAGGAGTCCTAGTGGTGGAAGGCACCCCTAGGTGCCTTGGGGGGGAGGGAAACCTCCCCTAGGCCGCCGCCCCCCCTAGTAGATCTCATCTACTAGGGCCGGCGCCCCCCCTGGCACCCCTATATATAGTGGGGGAGAGGAGGGACTTCATACACCAGCCCCTGGCGCCTCCACCTCCCCCCGTTACGTCTCTCCCTCGTAGTCTCGGCGAAGCCCTGCTGCTGTGACGCCCTGCATCCACCACCACGCCGTCGTGCTGCTGGATCTTCATCAACCTCTCCTTCCCCCTTGCTGGATCAAGAAGGAGGAGACGTCTCCCGTCCCATACGTGTGTTGAACGCGGAGGTGCCGTCCGTTCGGCGCTGGTCATCGGTGATTTGGATCACGTCGAGTACGACTACATCATCACCTTGCAAGCTTCCGCACGCGATCTACAAGTGGTATGTAGATGCAAACTCTCTCCCTTGACTCGTTGCTTAGATGAACTCATAGATGGATCTTGGTGAAACCGTAGGAAAAATTTTAATTTTCTGCAACGTTCCCCAACAGTGGCATCATGAGCTAGGTCTATGCGTAGTTCTCTTTGCACGAGTAGAACACAATTTTGTTGTGGGCGTGGATTTTGTCATCTTACTTGCCTCTACTAGTCTTTTCTTGCTCAACGGTATTGTGGGATGAAGCGGCCCGGACCAACCTTACACGTACGCTTACGTGAGACCGGTTCCACCGACTGACATGCACTAGTTGCATAAGGTGGCTGGCGGGTGTCTGTCTCTCCCACTTTAGTTGGAGCGGAATCGATGAACGGGGCCCTTATGAAGGGTAAATAGAAGTTGACAAAAATCACGTTGTGGTGATTCGTAGGTAAGAAAACGTTCTTGCTAGAACCCAATTGCAGCCACGTAAAAGATGCAACAACAATTAGAGGACGTCTAACTTGTTTTTGCAGCGATTGATCATGTGATGTGATATGGCCAGAAGTTGTGATGAATGATGAATTGTGATGTATGAGATCATGTTCTTTGTAATAGGATTCACGACTTGCATGTCGATGAGTATGACAACCGGCAGGAGCCATAGGAGTTGTCTTTATTTTTTGTATGACCTGCGTGTCATTGAATAACGCCATGTAAACTACTTTACTTTATTGCTAAACGTTAGTCATAGAAGTAGAAGTAGTCGTTGGCGTGACAACTTCATGAAGACATGATGATGGAGATCATGATGATGGAGATCATGGTGTCAAGCCGGTGACAAGATGATCATGGAGCCCCGAAGATGAAGATCAATGGAGCTATATGATATTGGCCATATCATGTCACAACTATATAATTGCATGTGATGTTTATTATGTTTATGCATCTTGTTTACTTAGGACGACGGTAGTAAATAAGATGATCCCTTACAAAAAAAAATTCAAGAAGTGTTCTCCCCTAACTGTGCACCGTTGCTACAGTTCGTCGCTTCTAAGCACCACGTGATGATCGGGTGTGATGGATTCTTACGTTCACATACAACGGGTGTAAGACAGTTTTACACAGCGAAAACACTTAGGGTTAACTTGACGAGCCTAGCATGTGCAGACATGGCCTCGGAACACGGAGACCGAAAGGTCGAACACGAATCGTATGGAAGATACGATCAACATGAGAATGTTCACCGACGATGACTAGTCCGTCTCACGTGATGATCGGACACGGGCTAGTCGACTCGGATCGTGTAACACTTAGATGACTAGAGGGATGTCTAATCTAAGTGGGAGTTCATAATTTGATTAGAACTTTATTATCATGAACTTAGTCTAAAACCTTTGCAAATATGTCTTGTAGATCAATGGCCAACGCTAATGTCAACATGAACTTCAACGCGTTCCTAGAGAAAACCAAGCTGAAAGATGATGGCAGCAACTATACCGACTGGGTCCGGAACCTGAGGATCATCCTCATAGCTGCCAGGAAACAATATGTCCTAGAAGGACCGCTAGGTGACGCTCCCGTCCCAGAGAACCAAGACATTATGAATGCTTGGCAAACTCGCGCTGATGATTACTCCCTCGTTCAGTGCGGCATGCTTTACAGCTTAGAACCAGGGCTCCAAAAGCGTTTTGAGCACCACGGAGCATATGAGATGTTCGAAGAGCTGAAACTAGTTTTTCAAGCTCATGCCCGGGTCGAGAGATATGATGTCTCCGACAAGTTCTACAGTTGTAAGATGGAGGAAAACAGTTCTGTCAGTGAGCACATCCTGAAGATGTCTGGGTTGCACAACCGTATGACCCAGCTGAACATTAACCTCCCAGATGAGGCGGTCATTGACAGAATCCTCCAGTCGCTCCCACCAAGCTACAAGAGCTTTGTGATGAACTACAACATGCAGGGAATGGAAAAGACCATTCCCGAAGTGTTCTCGATGCTGAAGTCAGCAGAGGCTGAAATCAAGAAAGAACATCAAGTGTTGATGGTCAATAAGACCACTAAGTTCAAGAAGGGCAAGGGTAAGAAGAACTTCAAGAAGGACGGCAAAGATGTTGCCGCGCCTGGTAAGCCAGTTACCGGGAAGAAGTCAAAGAATGGACCCAAGCCTGAGACTGAGTGCTTTTATTGCAAGGGGAAGGGTCACTGGAAGCGGAACTGCCCCAAATACTTAGCGGATAAGAAGGCCGGCAACACCAAAGGTATATTTGATATACATGTGATTGATGTGTACCTTACCAGTAATCGTAGTAACTCCTGGGTATTTGATACCGGTGCCGTTGCTCATATTTGTAACTCACAGCAGGAGCTGCGGAATAAACGGAGACTGGCAAAGGACGAGGTGACGATGCGCGTCGGGAATGGTTCCAGAGTCGATGTGATCGCCGTCGCACGCTGCCTCTACATTTACCTACGGGATTAGTTTTGAACCTTAATAATTGTTATTTAGTGCCAAGTTTGAGCATGAACATTGTATCAGGATCTCGTTTAATACGAGATGGCTACTCATTTAAGTCTGAGAATAATGGTTGTTCGATTTATATGAGAGATATGTTTTATGGTCATGCTCCGATGGTCAATGGTTTATTCTTAATGAATCTCGAGCGTAATATTACACATGTTCATAGTGTAGATGCCAAAAGATTTAAAGTTGATAACGATAGTCCCACATACTTGTGGCACTGCCGCCTTGGTCACATTGGTGTCAAGCCCATGAAGAAGCTCCATGCCGATGGACTTTTAGAGTCTCTTGATTATGAATCGTTTGACACGTGCGAACCATGCCTCTTGGGCAAAATGACCAAGACTCCGTTCTCCGGAACAATGGAGCGAGCAACCAACTTGTTGGAAATCATACATACCGATGTGTGCGGTCCAATGAGCGTTGAGGCTCGCGGAGGATATCGTTATGTTCTCACTCTCACAGATGACTTGAGTAGATATGGGTATGTCTACTTAATGAAACACAAGTCTGAGACCTTTGAAAAGTTCAAGGAATTTCAGAATGAGGTGGAGAATCAACGTGACCGAAAGATAAAATTCTTACGATCAGATCGTGGAGGAGAATACTTAAGTCACGAATTTGGTACACACTTAAAGAAATGTGGAATCGTTTCACAGCTCACGCCGCTTGGAACACCTCAGCGAAACGGTGTGTCCGAACGTCGTAATCGCACTCTATTGGATATGGTGCGGTCTATGATGTCTTACCGATTTACCGCTATCATTTTGGGGATACGCTCTAGAGACAGCTACATTCACTTTAAATAGGGCACCGTCTAAATCCGTTGAGACGACACCGTATGAATTATGGTTTGGAAAGAAACCTAAGCTGTCATTTCTAAAAGTTTGGGGATGCGAAGCTTATGTCAAGAAACTTCAACCTGAAAAGCTCGAACCCAAGTCGGAAAAATACGTATTCATAGGATACCCTAAGGAAACTGTAGGGTATACCTTCTACTTAAGATCCGAAGGCAAGATCTTTGTTGCCAAGAACGGATGCTTTCTGGAAAAAGAGTTTCTCTCGAAAGAAGTAAGTGGGAGGAAAGTAGAACTCGATGAAGTACTACCTCTTGAGCGGGATAGTGACGCAGCACAGGAAACCGTTCCTGTGATGCCCACACCAACTGAAGAGGAAAACCATGATAATGATCAAGGTACTTCGGATCAAGTTACTGCTGAACTTCGTAGGTCCACAAGGACACGTTCCGCACCAAGTGGTACGGCAACCCTGTCCTGGAAATCATGTTGTTAGACAACAATGAACCTTCGAACTATGAAGAAGCAATGGCGGGCCCGGATTCCAACAAATGGCTTGAAGCCATGAAATCCGAGATAGAATCCATGTATGAAAACAAAGTATGGACTTTGACAGACTTGCCCGATGATCGGCGAGCGATAGAAAACAAATGGATCTTTAAGAAGAAGATGGACGCGGATGGTAATGTTACCATCTATAAAGCTCGACTTGTCGCTAAGGGTTATCGACAGGTTCAAGGGATTGACTACGACGAGACATTCTCTCCCGTAGCAAAGCTAAAGTCCGTCCGAATCATGTTAGCAATTGCCGCATACTATGATTATGAGATATGGCAGATGGACGTCAAAACAGCATTCCTTAACGGGCATCTTAAGGAAGAACTGTATATGATGCAGCCGGAAGGTTTTGTCGATCCTCGGAACGCTAACAAAGTATGCAAGCTCCAGCGATCCATTTATGGACCGGTGCAAGCATCTCGGAGTTGGAACATTCACTTTGATGAGATGATCAAAGCGTTTGGGTTTATGCAGACTTATGGAGAAGCCTGCGTTTACAAGAAAGTGAGTGGGAGCTCTGTAGCATTTCTCATATTATATGTAGATGACATACTCCCGATGGGAAAAAATATAGAATTTCTGGACAGCATAAAGGCCTACTTGAATAAGTGTTTTCCAATGAAGGACCTTGGAGAAGCTGCTTATATATTAGGCATCAAGATCTATAGAGATAGATCGAGACGCCTCATAGGTCTTTCACAAAGCACATACCTTGATAAGATTTTGAAGAGATTCAGAATGGATCAGTCCAAGAAGGGGTTCTTGCCTATGTTACAAGGTATGAGACTGAGCTCAGCTCAGTCACCGACCACGGCAAAAGATAAAGAAGAGATGAGTGTCATCCCCTATGCTTCAGCCATAGGATCTATTATGTATGCCATGCTGTGTACCAGACCCGATGTAAACCTTGCCGTGAGTTTGGTAGCAAGATACCAAAGTAATCCCGGTAAGGAACACTGGACAGCGGTCAAGAATATCCTGAAGTACCTGAAAAGGACAAAGGACATGTTTCTCGTTTATGGAGGAGACGAAGAGCTCGTCGTAAAGGGTTACGTCGACGCTAGCTTCGACTCAGATCTGGATGACTCTAAGTCACAAACCGGATACGTGTATATGTTGAATGGTGGAGCAGTAAGCTGGTGCAGCTGCAAGCAGAGCGTCGTGGCGGGATCTACGTGTGAAGCGGAGTACATGGCAGCCTCGGAGGCAGCACATGAAGCGATTTGGGTGAAGGAGTTCATCACCGACCTAGGAGTCATACCCAATGCGTCGGGGCCGATCAAACTCTTCTGTGACAACACTGGAGCTATTGCCCTCGCAAAGGAGCCCAGGTTTCACAAGAAGACCAGGCACATCAAGCGTCGTTTCAACTCCATCCGCGAAAATGTTCAAGATGGAGACATAGAGATTTGCAAAGTGCACACGGATCTGAATGTCGCAGATCCGCTGACTAAACCTCTCTCGCGTGCAAAACATGATCAACACCAGAACTCTATGGGTGTTCGATTCATCACAATGTAACTAGATTGGTGACTCTAGTGCAAGTGGGAGACTGTTGGAAATATGCCCTAGAGGCAATAATAAAAGTATTATTATATTTCATTGTTCATGATAATTGTCTTTTATTCATGCTATAACTGTATTATCCGGAAATCGTAATACACGTGTGAATACTTAGACCACACTATGTCCCTGGTAAGCCTCTAGTTGACCAGCTCGTTGTGATCAACAGATAGTCATGGTTTCCTGACTATGGACATTGGATGTCGTTGATAACGGGATCACATCATTAGGAGAATGATGTGATGGACAAGACCCAATCCTAAGCATAGCATAATAGATCGTGTAGTTCGTTTTGCTAGAGCTTTGCAAGTGTCAAGTATCTCTTCCTTCGACCATGAGATCGTGTAACTCCCGGATACCGTAAGAGTGCCTTGGGTGTATCAAATGTCACAACGTAACTGGGTGACTATAAAGGTGCATTACAGGTATCTCCGAAAGTAGCTGTTGGGTTGACACGGATCGAGACTGGGATTTGTCACTCCGTATGACGGAGAGGTATCTCTGGGCCCACTCGGTAATGCATCATCATAATGAGCTCAATGTGACCAAGGTGTTGGACACGGGATCATGCATTACGGTACGAGTAAAGTGACTTGCCGGTAACGAGACTGAACAAGGTATTGGGATACCGACGATCGAGTCTCGGGCAAGTAATGTACCGATTGACAAAGGGAATTGCATACAGGGTTTGATCGAATCCTCGACATCGTGGTTCATCCAATGACAACATCGAGGAGCATGTGGGAGCCATCATGGGTATCCAGATCCCGCTGATGGTTATTGACTGAGAGCGTCTCGGTCATGTCTGCATGTCTCCCGAACCCGTAGGGTCTACACACTTAAGGTTCGGTGACGCTAGGGTTATGAAGATATGGATATGCAGAAACCCGAATGTTGTTCGGAGTCCCGGATGAGATCCCAGACGTCACGAGGAGTTCCGGAATGGTCCGGAGGTAAAGAATTATATATAGGAAGTGCTATTTCGGGCATCGGGACAAGTTTCGGGGTTATCGGTATTGTACCGGGACCACCGGAAGGGTCCCGGGGGTCCACCGGGTGGGGCCACCTGTCCCGGGGGGCCACATGGGCTGTAGGGGGTGCGCCTTGGCCATCATGGGCCAAGGGCACCAGCCCCTATAGGCCCATGCGCCTAGGGTTTCCCCCTAGGAGGAGTCCTAGTGGTGGAAGGCACCCCTAGGTGCCTTGGGGGGGAGGGAAACCTCCCCTAGGCCGCCGCCCCCCCTAGTAGATCTCATCTACTAGGGCCGGCGCCCCCCCTTGGCACCCCTATATATAGTGGGGGAGAGGAGGGACTTCATACACCAGCCCCTGGCGCCTCCACCTCCCCCCGTTACGTCTCTCCCTCGTAGTCTCGGCGAAGCCCTGCTGCTGTGACGCCCTGCATCCACCACCACGCCGTCGTGCTGCTGGATCTTCATCAACCTCTCCTTCCCCCTTGCTGGATCAAGAAGGAGGAGACGTCTCCCGTCCCGTACGTGTGTTGAACGCGGAGGTGCCGTCCGTTCGGCGCTGGTCATCGGTGATTTGGATCACGTCGAGTACGACTACATCATCACCTTGCAAGCTTCCGCACGCGATCTACAAGTGGTATGTAGATGCAAACTCTCTCCCTAGACTCGTTGCTTAGATGAACTCGTAGATGGATCTTGGTGAAACCGTAGGAAAAATTTTAATTTTCTGCAACGTTCCCCAACATATTAATCAAGCAGGACGTAGGGTTTTACCTCCATCAAGAGGGCCCGAACCTGGGTAAAACATTGTGTCCCTTGTCTCATGTTACCATCCGGCCTAGACGCACAGTTCGGGACCCCCTACCCGAGATCCGCCGGTTTTGACACCGACATGCAGCTTCCTCAAAGTGCAGGCAGCCGAAGGCCAAGGCGAGGGGGTAGGTGGGTGCTCGCCATCTCCCTCCCCGCGCAGTAGACGCTGCTGGCGTGCCGCTCGAGTCCTTTAGTCGCTCAGCGAGAAAGTGAGGAGTTGATCCTCCACAGTGCTGATGCGAAAGGCACTGACGCCGTGTTCGCTGGGCTTGGTTCCGCCCTCATCGATTTGTAAGTTGTTTTCCTCTAGTTCAGTTTGTTGTGATGCTCTGCAGTTGTTCGACGGATTGCTTTTGACAATGGAGGCTGGCATTTGTGTTGCATGGATGGGAAGGAAGAGAAGGAAAATGAGAGGCGGTTTCTACGGGAGGCACTGCTTGTGGACACCATCCCCTTCTCCCAGGTATTTTCTTGGAATTTGGTCAGAAATTTTGGTTGCTCTTGGGAGTTTTTATTCCAATCAGGTCCCAATATCTGCTGGAACTGAAGGTGATCCAGTTAACATGTCGCGGATTCAGGGTGATGTGTGAGATTTCCAGTAGAAGAGTAGTTTCAGAGATGACTTTTCTTGGTGCCGCTAGCTCTTGTGTGAATATCCTTGTCATGCCCATCTCGATACATGCCGTAATGCAGGAGACTAATGTACTCAAGTAGCGCACATTGATTGGTTATGGACTATATGTATGTTAGTCCGTTCCTAAATAAATGGCATTTTACAAGTGTGCGGTCTAAGTTTAGCTCATATTGTACAAAAGGATATTCAGATTGTTCTCTTGAGAAAATATAGTCTCAAGAGCAAAGTCAGAAGCAGCCAATTATGAAAAAGTGAGAATTATTAGACTTCTGATTACCATCCAAATTCTTTTTATAGAATTGTAACTTTAAGTTGTATCCACCAAGGTATTCGGAGAACCCATGCCTGCAAACGAATTAGCTGATTGTGCTTCTAGCTATGTTCATTTTGTACACTCTACTGGTGGCTCAGGTAAGGCAGGCAACGTGTCCCAAGAAGGCTGTTGCCCTCAACATGTTACATGATAGTTTGATACAATTTAAACTCCTGTCTCAGGCTTTTTGGCTGTGGATTTATTCTGGGAGACTATGACAGGGATGGGCCACAGCTCTACATGATCAAACCTTCAGGCCTCTCCTATGTGAGTTCTCAATATAACAGTACTGGTAGTTCTTTCATTTTCCTGTTATTTGTTAGGACTGAACAAGGGATAAGTTCGCTAGATAACGAATATTTATATTTCGTGGCAGTGACTGCTCAAGGTTAATTTTACAGTGACCAGACAACTTTGTTTACATGTCATGGATTAAGATGTGCAGTGTTGTTTTAACTGCAGTAGATCCATTTGGAATTTATGACTTACTGATTGAATTTTGAAAGAAATATTTTGGTGCCGTTCTGGGTAAAGGAAGTCAAGCTGAAAAAAAAACGTAAGCCAATCAAATTTTCATTAGTTTTATCATTTAATTACTTCTGCAGTGCCCAAATAGAACTCCTAAAGCACGGCACATTCATTTCTGCAGTGCCCAAGCGGAGTATTCATGTTCCTAATGCTGTTCATGAAATGATCATCCACATTTAGAGTTTTTGCTGGTGGTTGCTTAGCAATTCCATACTCAAGGGGCAAAAAACGATAATTCATATGTTAGATTTGCCACTACCAGAACACAGCTTAGGTGGTGTTTTGTTGTTCCTTGCCACAGTTTGCTTCATATATGAGTTAGACAAGTTTGACTCTGATAAGCTTGCATTTGTTCTTTACCAAATTTTGGCACACCACATTTTCTTGAATCTGCACCCACACGGCATGACGGCGGATACATTTTTTGAGAAATCTTGCCACACTTGTAATGAGCAGTTTGCTTACCACAAAAGCGGTTGTGTCTTGCCACACACCTGGCACAAAATTTACTAAAACAAATAAAATATGCATAAAACTAACCAAACAAGCCTTTTACTCCCTCGGTAATAAAATGTAAGACGTTTTTTAGCCCTATACAAAGGGAGTATTATTTAAGCAACCTTGTTTTACAGGCCAGCCACTCGGTAATAAAAATTTATGTTGTCCAGGCAAGCTCAGCTCCGGAACACTACATTGAAAAAGAAATGGATCCGCATGCAATAATTCTTGTGAGGCGTACCATGTCACTTAGGGATGCAAGCGGGGTGGGCTGGTGGATAATAGCATAGTATAAATGTAGCGTTAAATTTCTAGAATCGATGAGCTGATTGATAGATTCGCAGGACGAAGTGAGATGCCACTTGCACCTCTTTGTCAGTGAAGACCTCGTGTTGAACATTATCACTAAAGGCACAATTATCACTGTAAAGAAACACTATCTTGTAGAGAATATGACAATACCCAAGCCTCTATTCCAGGCAAGGTTTTCGCGATGAGAGTTACCCACTTGGTTGAAAGCAGCCTGGCGGTAACTCATTTGATGGCACGTGTATTTGTTTGGTACCTGGTTGGGTACGAATGCGCTGTGACTTTGGTTTGCCGTTTCAAATTTTTTGAACTGCCATACGACTTATTTAGGTAGATTTAGCGTATGTTTAGCGTTTCTTCCTATGCTTGCGTTCAGTCCACGGCGGCGCCGTCTCGATCGCTCATCTGGTTCTGTATTGGTTCGATTCATGGTCAAACTTTTCAGTCTGCCGGGCGGTGGCCTGCTCCCTCTCGAGCCGCCCGCCGCTTATCCCGTCTGCTGCCGCTCGCCGCCTGCCGCCCGCCGCTTATCCCATCTCCTGCCGCTCTACCGCCGCCCCAGCGCCTCTATAAGATGATCCCCGGCCTCGCTTATCCACAAGCGGCCGCGGAGGGGCTCGGCTGCCGAGCCGCCACCAGGGGGCGTACCGGCGAGGGGTTGCGTCCACCTTGCCGTCGAGTGCCTCCTCCCCTCCGGCCGCCCCGATTCCCTCTTCATCCTCCAGCTCCAGCCCAACCCCGACACCCCGGACGTCAGGCGGGTCTTCCGTCGCCTAGCCAACCTCCTGGCCCCTCGGCGCGATCCCCATCCCCGGCTGACACCGCCCTTCGCGCCGTTGAAGAGGCCTTTGCCCACCTCTTGGAGAGCACCTCCACCAGCGCCGGTTTCGCTCCTGCTGCTCCCGGCGGCGTTTCCGTCTCAGAGATGTGCTCTGGACGGTCTGCCCCCACTGCTGCCATGTGCATGAGTACGAGCGCATGCTGGTGGGGTGTTTGCTTGGGTGCTCGAACCCCTGGTTCATGTGCGTGTTCGTGGCTACCTAGCCCGCGCGGCTGCCCTCTCCCTGCTCGCCGGTCGCCGCCGCTCGGGTTGTTCGCGCAGGCTAAGCCACGGATTGTGTACAAAATATTCACAACAAAGCAACGGTAAGCTTGCTCTATCCTTGAATAAATCTTTGCATACTTTATTTGGGTTGCCATCGTATGTTTATCCTTATGTATCCTATTGAAATTGAATAGATCAAACAGAGATCCAGTTACAGCAAAGATGCGAAAATTGAGTAGTCAATATAGCAGGTGCAGTGTGAACTCCTGTTTTCCCGTAGTAACTTCAGGTGGGTTTGGTGCATTCACCAATCAAATTAGTTCATTTTTATCTCTAATGTTGTTTTATGCATCTTTCGGTTGTTGCAGAAAAAAGTCTCTCTACCTGGGTTAAGAAATTCAGAACTTTACAGTGAGCAGGTGTGTAAAATTATATCTCGAATCAAATAAAGTTTTCTATGCACATTGTCATGCCACCATACTTGAACTGTTATATTTTTTTCCAAGCAGAATGTGGACCTTATAAGGTCTACACATGCAAGATTCAGGAATTGGAAACGGAAGTAACACGGCAGAAGTTCTCCACTGGGCTCAAGGGGATGAATTGGTTAACTACAGAGAGCTTCAACATGGTGGCAACCTGGGTGAGCTACCTTTTGTTGATCCTTGCTGCTTGCTGATATTGTGGTATCTCTAGCCTGATTTTAGTGTGCTAGCGACAATTAGCACTGCTAAACTTGAAACCAAAATGAAGCTATGAGTTACCATAAGTTGTGTAGAAAACGATGATTCATCTTCAAATCATGTCATGTTTATTCTTATTGTTCCAAGGAACATCCTGCTGTTGTTTTTACCTCCTGAATTGTCAAGTATTAAAATGTACAAATATAAAAATTCACTGAATTAAGAACTTCCATATCGTTTTCTATTTTACCAGTTTGGAATCCATTGATCACCGATTGTGTATATGTTCTGATCCAAGAAGCAATTTTTTCTGTTCAATCCTTTTGTTGAGGCTTGCAGAAAAACAGGTTAATCTATCTTTTGTTCACATGCCTTGCTACATAATTTTACATGAGCTTTCTTCACGGATGTACATATTTTTCTTTACCCTGTAATGTTGACGGGCTCATTTTTCTGGTAGTGAAGAAATGAGAGGAAGTGGAAGGACAGAAGGTACGCTTCTGCAAAATCCAAGTAAGACTTAGTTCCTTACCTATGCTTGAACAAAGAGCAGCACACAACATGTATGTTAGTGTTTCAATTTCAAATGATGGAATTTTATATCATTAATAGTGGTAACTAATGATAAGTAACTTTTAGTTCTGCTAAAATTATTTTTCTTTTTTGAATTTCCTCAAAATGGAATAGTAATGATTTTAAGCTAAATAATGAGTTCTCTTTGTGTGTCGCTGGGTAATAGAAGGAATAAGAAGCAAGTTTTATATATTATATGGAATACTTCTTTTAAATAGCTATTGAGTTATGCCGTGTAGTTTCTTCTTCGTGTGTATGTTGTTCTTATGCTATTTAAGATGGTGACTATTTAGTTTACAGTCATGCGGTTAATTCTTCGAAATTCTTGGTCACTTGCTTAGATAGAGACAAATAGTGTATTCTTTATTTATTTTTGTGCTGAGATATTCATTTATATGCAGAACCAAACATGTAGGTAGCCTAAAAGTACATTTAAAACGCAAATCGCCCTAAGATATCCCAGTGTGTGGTTTAACCTGAACATATCTTAACTTGCAAATAAGCATGATTTTCTTACAACTTGCTTCTCTGATGCCCCCCTTATTTGCCTTCTTAATCGGTATACTTGGAGTCCACATCCAAGATAAAAGCATCTTGCTCTGTTCACTCAGGTTCTCAGGAGTATCTCACAAATGAGTCATCATAGGTGAGAGATGTCTCATCCAGCCGGACGATATTATTGACTATTTAATAGCAGCTGACCAATAGTTTTGGTAATTAGAGAAGAAGACAATTCCACAGAAGCAAAGCCAGTTCATTGGTAGGGAGCTAAATTAGCAGGCATGCTACCTGTACTAAATACATGTTGTGCTTCCTGTCCCTTCTGTCCTTCTATATATTGAACTCATTGGCATATGATGTAACATGTTAATATTCTTAATGAAATCACCCGTAATGGGCATTTTTCTTAAAGAAAAGATTACAGTATACCATGACTAAGGTTTCATACAGGATTGTGTCTCCCTTGGTGTTATTTGCAACAGCTGAGTAGCTCCGGAGAGTGTCAACGTATGTGCCCAAACTCAATAGAACAAGCACTAACGATAGCAGAACTTGAAAAATCCAGGAGATGGCTGCTCTCACCATATAGTTCAAAGGTTCACTATCCAATGATGCTATTTATGTTTAGGGTACTTGCTGTATAACTGGTTATAACAGATATGTTGTTTTGTGATGACATATCTTTAGGAAAGAACATTCAAATAGAGAAATTTTGTTGTGTTAGATTTTTATTATTACCAAGTATACGAGTTTGCTCTAGTCTCAAAGTATTACAGTTATACGTGAATATGATAATCAATTGCATGTTTGTGAAGAACAGAGGCCTGTAAGTGTGGCGGTATGGCCTCTTTCTAGAGACATACTTGACTGCTTATTAAGTTGTGGGTTGTTTTTTGACAGATATATTTTCTCACTTTCTTACAACAACTTAGTCTCCAGTTATTGTACAAGTCTGGTGCGCAAGTGTTGTTTTGTTCCATCTTCAGTTTGATTATTTTTTTTTTTTGGCGAGAAAAGTTCCCATCTATTCATCAACTGTTTTTTTTTTGAAATAGAGAGTTGTATTAATTAAGTAGAGAAACATAGTTCGTACAATCGTGCAAAGCCTCACTCAACACGCAGGTTGGCACAGAGCCTTGCATAACCCCACCACGCAACTCTCTACGCCCCAACTGGGCAAGACTATGAGCTAACCTATTGTCCTTTCTATCTACTTTGCAAACTTTTACTTCTCTGTTCCCTTTCATGGCTTGAAACTCCTTTACAATTGTTGCAACCTCCGATCTATCAATAGACGAGAGGATAAGCGCCTTTGTCACCGAGCTGCATAGATTCGTCCCCGACATTGCCATCCTTAGTCCTTCTAGGCAAGCCATGGCTTCCGCGCAGTCCATTCCATTGCACCGCGGTATATAATCCCAAGCTGATAAGATAATTCTTCCATCATGATCTCGAATCACAGCTCCCCAGGCTCCACTCCTATTTTCCTCCAAAAAACTTCCATCAACATTGACCTTAGCCCATCCGAGCTCTGGCATTGTTCATCCTTTTTCCTTTGTATGATCATGTTGTTGCACTGATGGCAAGTTAACCATCGGTCTTTTCCCTTTTCATCTATCTCAGAAGTTCCCTCCGCAATCAAGCGGATGTTTGCAAGGTAGTTTTGCAGAAAACGAGCAGAGTGGGAAATTTTCGCTTTATCTTTTGCGAAGATCGCGTCATTTCTATGGTGCCAAACACGCCACCAAAATAGCATAAATTTTTGTTTCATATCTTCACTCACCTTATCTAGCAAGATTAGGACCCAATCCCTTCCAGTATATTCTACTTCCTGCTCAGGGGGCAGGTTCCATGCCTCCTTGAGTTCGTGCCACAAGGCCCTTGCAAATGTGCATCGATGTGCCATATGAAAGCCTGTTTCATCCTCGGCCCCACATACATTACAAATTGGGGGTGAGGCCTGGGATGCGACGAAATCTATTAGTTTAAACCGCCAGTGACTCCGATGCTAGTCTCCATGTAAAAATACGTACTTTTTGAGGTACATTTGTCTTCCAGATATTATTCCAAATACTGCGATCTCCTTGGGTATTGTGGCTGGACCCAATCACCCCAGAACCCTTTTCGTCCATGGCTAACCGATATGCGCTACGAACACTGAAAATTCCATTTTTTTCGGGCTGCCACGCAATATAATCCTCATCATCATAATTTGGTAGTCGGATACTTAAAATATCATTTGCGTCTTCGCGTGTAAATATATGCATGATGTAGTCCTCCTTCCAAGCGTGCTCTCCTGGTCGATGAGGTCTGCTACCCACCGAGTTCGGGACCTTGTTGGGTTCATGTTTATTTTCATGTTTCCTCTCGGGATCCAATTGTCTCTCCAAATGCGAACACTATTTCCGTTGCAGATGCGCCAAATACATCCTTTTTTAAAGAGTTCCAAACCATGCATGATGCCCTGCCAACCCGGCGACGCATTATGAATAAACGCCGTGTCTAGCAGATCAGTCCTATGGTAATATTTTGCCTTAAGTACTCTCGCGCACAAGTTGTCAGGATGTGCAATCAGTCGCCAGGCTTGCCTAGCGAGAAGAGCCTGGTTAAAAACTTTAAGATCTTTGAATCCCATACCTCCTTGGCTTTTACGTTCTGTAAGTTTCTCCCAACTCAACCAATGGATACGTCGGCGATCTTCATTATCTCCCCACCAAAAGTCTCTGGTCATGTGCATGAGCTCCTCACAGAGGATTGCTGAGAACTTGAAGACACTCATTGCAAAAGTGGGAATCGCTTGGGCCACTGATTTAATTAGTGTCTCCTTAGCTCCACTGGAAGAATATTTTTCTGTCCAATCATTCATTCTTTTCCTCGCTTTATCTTTTGTGTGCTTGAATTTCCCTTTTACCATACGTCCTTCTGGAACCAGCAAACCCAGGTATTTCTCCTCAAAAGTCACCGTTACTACATTCAGGATATTTATTACGTCCTGTCCATCTTCTTGTGAGCATTTGTTTCCAAGGAGCAGGGATCATTTAGATGGACTTATTAGCTGTCCAGTGGCTCTCTCTTAGTTGTCCAGGATGTTCTTTACCTTATTAGCCTGATCGCTATTAGCTTTAAAAAATAACAGGCTGTCATCCGTGAATAAAAGGTGTGAGATACCAGGGCTTTGTCTACAAATTTTCAGCTCCTGTAATTCACCCGTTTCCACCTTACTCTGTATTAGCCGTGAGAGCCCATCAGCGACAAAGAGAAAGAGATAAGGGGACATTGGATCTCCTTGTCTCAAACCACACGTAGGCGTGAAGCTTTGCAGCAGGTTCCCGTTGAAACGAACAGAGTATTTTACTGTTTTCACACAAGTCATGATCCATTGTATCCATTTTTCTGCAAAACCTAATCTTTTCATCGCCCCTTCAAGGTAATTCCAGTCAACTCGGTCATAGGCCTTTGCGAGGTCTAATTTGTATGCACAATATTTTCCTTTTGCGTCAGAACTTCTTTGAATACTATAGATACATTCAAATGCAATCAGAGCGTTGTCCGTAATCATTCGCCCTGGGATGAAGGCACTTTGCGTTGGGGCTATCAAATCATGAAGCAGTGGTCTCAATCTATTTACCAAACATTTTGAAACAATTTTGTACACTACATTGCATAGGCTGATAGGCCTATAATCTTTTAGGGAGCTCGGGTTTTCCTTCTTCGGTATTAGCACTATAACAGTATTATTTACTCCTTCAGGCATGACGCCCGAATTGAAGAACTCTTTTACTGCCTTGATCACCTCATTTTTCAGAGTACCCCAATGCCTCTGATAAAATCTCGCAAGGAACCCATCTGCGCCAGGAGCCTTCAGAGGACCTATTTGGAACAGTGCATTACTGATCTCTTCATCGGAAAATTCACTACACAACATTTCATTTAACTGCTCTGTGATTAATGGTTCAATCTTATCTAAAATAATATCAGGTTGTACTCCCTGATTGGCTGTGTATAAATTCTGAAAAAAGGATGTAGCAAGCGCCTCCATCTCCTGAATATTATCCGTCATGGTACCATCATCCTTCTCCAGCTGACTAATTTTATTTTTCTTCTTCCTCCAAGTCGCCTTGCGGTGAAAAAAATCTGTATTTCTATCACCATCACGGAGATAATCCATCCTCGATCTTTGTTTCCAGAAAAGTTCTTCCTTCTCTAGCAGACTATCTAGCTCCTTTTCTAGCCTTTTTTGAATCGCTTGTTTATTCGGATTATTGCTATGTATTATAGCTTCCAGTTCCTTCCTTGTCTTTTCTATCTTCCTTGAGACCGAGCCCACTGTCTTATTACTCCATGAATGGAGTGCGTCCATCACCCCCTCCAGCTTGGATGTTACGTCTCCTAGGTTCGTTGCCTGCCTATGCATGGTCCAAGCAACCTCTACTTCATCTGCTAATGTTTTTTCTTTTTCCCAAAAAATTTCATATCTACGGCACCGGCGACCTGAGCTACTCCCCGATGATTTCTGTGTGAGACTGATTAACAGGGGTGTATGATCTGAACGCGAGGATACAAGATGTCTTACCTGACAGTTCAGAAATATGTTCGACCACGCTGGGCAAGCCACCACACGGTCAAGTCGCACCTTGACGTTACGTCTGCCAGATTGTTTGTTATCGTAAGTCCACGGCGTGCCGGAGAAGCCGAGGTCATGAAGGTCACAATGTGATAGAATTTCTCGAAAATCCATCATTTGTCGTTCCCCTCTTTTTGTTTCAGAAAAGTGTTCATTTTGGTACAAAGCTTCATTAAAATCTCCGGCCATTAGCCAGGGAGCATCAAGCATAGGTTTTATTCTTTTTAGCAAAGTCCACATGTGGTGCCTAAGATGTGTGCGAGGCTCACCGTAAACAAACGTGCATCTCCATTTATTATTTTTTGGCCATTCATGAACAATTACATCAATGACTCGACTCCCTATCTTAAACAACTCGACTTTGACATCCTCATGCCAGAAGAGGGCTAGACCTCCCCCCTTCCCTGGCTCATGAAAGGATACTACATGTTTAAGACCTAACCTCCAACGTAAACCTTCTACTACGAATTTATTTTGACGAGTCTCCGACAAGAACAGGAGCTTTGGTTGATGAGCATGCACGAGGCGAGTAAGTTCTTGAACTGTCCGAGGGTCGCCCAAACCTCGGCAGTTCCAACAAAGGATCGTCATGGCTCCTGACAGGCGCGTTCCTCCGCGCCTGTCAGTTGACCAGCGGCCCCAAGGCTGGTTGCCTCCCTTTCAGCTTGCTTCTCGCTGCCATTAGATTGCAGTCCTTCTTCTGTCGACCAAGTGCCACGGCTCCTCTTGCTGCTCTCAAAACCGAAACGGAAGTTTCCACCCTCATCCAGCTGCATTGGGTCAAGGTCTTCCACGCCACGCTTGCCAAGTCCCGTCATCTTGCCTCCTACCAACAAGTCTACGTCTCCCACTCCTGAAGCATTCGCATGTACTAATGGATCACCCCCCTGAATGTTTGCATACAATAGCTTTGTGGAGTCCATCTCGCTAGATCCTTGATGGCACTCTGCATGTGTCCTACCACCTGTATGTTTGATCACCTGTCCCTGATGTTCATGCTCAATCCTGCTATGTGCATCTGCGCACACCTCTGTTCCTATGTTCTCTCTTTTTGCTATTTCCTGACGCTGACTTAACAATGCGGCTTTACGTGCAGCTATGCCCGCTGAGAGTGCAGCAGCGACCTGGCCAACACTTGGGTTTCTTCTTGCTGTCTGTGTGAGCGATCGTGACGGGCCACAGCGCTGTCGACCAGACTGCTCCGGGCGGCCATACCTAGTCCATGTACCTTTCTTCACAGCTAGCTGTCCCGGAACACTACTCTGAAACTCTCCCATCTGTTTGCTCATATCTGTCTTTTCCCCGACAATGTCCAGATTATTAACAGCATCCACTACATCCTTTACGACCTGAGCAATCAAGGGGTCAGTGGTCGTACGCTCTTCATCAGTACTGTTAGGTATGCCATCTTTCCTCCCTGATACCTTTGCTACATTTCGCGGATGGCTGCCGTTTCCTGAGTCATCCTGAGGGACACACTTCCAACCCGACGGTGATGGCGAGTTGAACTGGAGGTTGCGCTTAGCCTTGCTCTGTTCACCAGGCATATAGAAACTTATATGCTCAAACATTTTGTATGGCGAAGCCCGCTGCTCAGTGCTGAAACGAACAATCTTCTCTTCCTCTGGAATCAGGCAAGAGCTCTGTGTGTGTCCAATAAAACCACAAAAGAAGCAAAAGTGTGGGACACGTTCATACTTTACCGGGCATCTCTTCTTCTTCCTCTCCGGATCACTGATATCTTCAATGACTATCCATTTGCGAAGTGGCTTGGAAACTATGTGTTCAATCCTGACGCGCAGAAAATCATCAAAAGCTCTCCCCTTATTGTCTGTGTGAACCATCCTCACCGCACCAAGTTTTTTCCCCACTTCTCTTCCAAATATGTCATCCATCATTGGCAATGGCAGCTCAAAAATCCTCGCCCACATCGGCAGGATAACGATAGGAACCTCCGATGGCGACGTCTTTCCATCGTATGCCGTCACGAGGAGAGCGTCGTTGTCGTGAGTCCAGGGGCCTCCCCTTAGGACATGTAGGTAGTCACCCTCCTGTTCAAACTCGACAATGAACCGGTTGTTTGCAATCGGTTTCTCCCACAGACCACCATAAGGTTTCCACACCCTACGCATGGTGGTGAAAAGTGCATTTGCGCTGAAAACTTTTGTCGTGAGGAAAAAAGCCACGATGATCCACTTACTGAACTTTTTTGCAACCTCAGCCAGATCCACACGTACAACATCCTCTTCATCTTCCAGACGGTCCAGCTGAGTCGGCACGATGTTCAGGTTATTCTTCTTCGTCATGCTACAACCTGGTGCCGCTGGCTTCATCGCCTGCTTTCTGCCATCTCCCTCCTCGATCTCCTTGCCATGGCGACGAGCCATTGGCGTAGCACTCTCCCCCATACCGCTTCCTTCCTTCCCTTCCCCTCCCATGTTCTTCCCTACACCCTGGTTCAGGTTGCCAACCATCTCTCTTGTGTGTTTTGGTGTATGGTCTTTTTGCTTGCGTGGGTACTCTGCTTCTTGCCATTGCCTTTTAAGCCTGTTTTCTTGCCGTCGGCCTTCCATGAGAAGCCATAGCCTTTCCTTCTTCTGCCCCTGATTTTCATTCCTATACGCATCAGCAGTATCTCCTTCCACCCTTCCTCTCTCTAGTCCAAGATTTCTTTCTTGTCCCGTATCCTTCCATGGCCTTTTCTCATACAGCCAGATCATCACATGGTAGGCTACCTTCGATCCCATGCTTTTTTCCGGCCGTCCCAATCCCCTTCCTGTTCGCCGTTCAACTTCCCATGCATCAGCAATGAAGTACATGGTTTCATACCTAGTATGTAGGATTGCATTCACCTTTAGGTCGTCGCCGATCGCGAGACCTTTCTTCTCCGTCACGCCAGAGGCAACCTTCCTTACCGGCATCTTCCTTCCCCTGCCATCCTCCACATCTTCCTTCTGTGATGTCCCGATCTCCCTCCCTCCTTCACAATTTCCATGTCGCCGTCCTGGAATTTTCTTCTCTACCTGCCCCGGATCTCTGGTTCCCCTTTCCAGTAGATCCCACATCCTGTCTCTCATCTCTTCTATCATCGGAAGTAGATCGCCGCCGATTGGCCTGGGGGGCCTCTTGAGGTCGCAACCTTCCTTCTTCATTTTCTTCAGAGCTTCCCGTGCACGCGCGCGCATCTCCCCCACATCGAGGAAAGGCTCTTGCGAGGCCCCCTCTCTGCCCAATCTAGCGCGCCCCTCCACAGAGGAGCCGCCCCTGGTCGTCGTAGCCCAAGGCTTCGCCATCTCGGTAGTTTCGGGCCGCCGGCGGCGGCGCGGGGAAACCCTAATCAGCCGCAACTTTGACGACTACGTGGCAATTTCTAGTTATCGATATATCTCCATCTTCTTCCTTCACCAGCCAGATCAATTAGAGTGGTATTTTTCGAGGCCAATTGCAAATGCAAAAAAATTAAATGGTAGATTGGGATTACACATGAGAAATATTTATTCATCAACTGTCAAGGCAGTACAATTCTTATTTTTATTTTTAAAACATGATTCCTAGATCAAATTTTCTGGGCTGGGACAAGAAAATGAACATGCTTCAGTCTCCAGAATGTAATAGATTCAATAAGGACTGTAAGCTGATCACATACTGTTTTGAAGAATACTACATCAATTGTTTTTGTACTTCAAAGTAACTAATATCGAATATGCTCTGTAGGATTGCATGGTTTGGGAGAAACTTGGTGCGTTCAGTTCAATATAAGGAAAAGCATGAGAAGGTTGCCTTCACGTATCGACGAGGCGCGGCGTGCCGCCGCGCGGGTACATGCTAGTCATATGCTAATACAATTGTATTGAAATGTGTCTTCCTAATGGATGGTGGATACAATTCTAGACCAAATAGTGCAATACTTTTGCGTACTTACCATTACTTACCCATGGTAATGCCTTAATATATGTGATGGTAGGGAGACAAGGAGCAATTTTTACTGTACTGATTCGAGTACATCAACAATGAAGATGCACCCAAGATTTATGTACGAGAAGTTTTAAACATAATAGTAGTCACAGCGTGCGTTGCACGTGCATGTTTACTCTAGTCCTTCAAAAGGATCCGGGCGACACGCCCGGTACAGGTATGCTTGAGCATGGCACCCTGTCACGACGAGTAAACAAACACCACGCGCGACGACGGGACCCCCATCTGCCCACGGCCCACCCAACGATTCCCGCGAAACTACGCACCAGGCCGATACCCCCGCGCACACGCACGAAGCGTACCGCCCTCCGGACGTACGCCATGCGTTTCCTAGAGGAATCAGGACCAGGGCCAGGACAAGCAGCGGCAACAGTTCCAGAAGGAGGACCGCGCGCCGGCCGGACCACGGTACAACGCCATGCCACATGCGGCCAGGGTGGGTTGCGTACGCCGCGCGCCGGACCTTGGTACGCTCCGCCCGCGCGCGCGTACGTCCAACCTAACCCGAGCCGTGACATGGCCACAAACCACTTGTTCTCTGAGCGACGGCGGCATGAGTCCATCCAAGCCCGGGAGGCAAGGCACCAATGACGCTGCCGGCGCCGGCCCGTCTCAGGCTGGCGCTGCCTGCCGAGCAAAGCCAAAGCGGCAGCCGGAGCGCCACCCCGCGCCACCGCGGCCCGCACGTGCCGATGCCGCCTTTGGCTTTCCGCGGCGGCAGGGCCACCACACCACGAGGCCGCCCTGACAGGCGGGTTCTGGCGGACGCTCTGGAGGGGCCCTTTTGGCATTGAGCGTAACGTGTCGGTGGACGGTTGGCGGGCGATAACTGAGGAACGGGGGCTGCTGGCTGCTGGTTGCTACCAACCGTGCGTTCGGCGCCACCGGCACCGGAATACTGCCTGTGCGTTGCGTTGCGTTGCATGGATGGATGGACGGATGGATCATACGTGAGCTGCCACCCACCGCATTGTTCCCCCACCCTTTGCACACGACAAGCGGCCGCCGGATTTTTGTAATGGCAGCGGAGCAAGGATCCAATCCAACCGTTGCGTTAGGTGCGCTTCATCATTTTACCCAGCGCCGCACAAAACACGCGGGGCCTCCCTCCACCCCCACCGTCCAGGTTTAGTTCCTGGTAGTAGTAGTACTACCACTGTGGTTCCGCTTGCGTAGGGTCCGATCGATGCATGAGCTCGTGAAGCGGAAAGGCGAATGATTGTCGATGGCCGGGAAAAGGGAGGGGAGCCAAAGAGGAGCGGCATGGGCCTAACTCGACTCAATCTCTTACTTTAAACGGGAGGGGTTGCGACATACTAGCTCGCGGTTGCCTGTGAGTCATGGGGCGCTTCGGTCGAGGATGCTTCTACGACCGGACTGTTCTCCCATGTGTGTCCCATGACGAGCTGCTAAAAAGGACAGGGCAGTCTCTTTGCGAAGTGGACGGTGTCGGTGTCATTAGCAATTAGCAAAAGCGATGACATGCACATGCACAATTTGGGTAATGGTTGTCACGAACCCTAGACTAGACTTAGGAGCCGACTGTGCATAGGTCGCCTGAAAAACGACTCGGTGCAAGTATTCCCTCGATTTAAAGTATTAAAGTATTTGACCTCCGTGGGTCTGCCCATGTGGAGTGCAGCCGTGCAGGTGATGGCCCGACGCAGGCGACCAGGCTTGAACGTCACACGGAAGAATCCGGTACGGTCTGACCCAGCCAGCCATCACGCTTCTCCCGGCCGTCTAGTCAGCCTTGCCAAACAAGACTCGTCGGTGCATCTGGAGGGACTGCCATTTGCCCATTTTACAACTGGAGCTGTTAACTTCTGCGTGACGGCAGGATCGACATTGACCAGGACATCTCTGTGCACGTAGCCCCTCCATGATCTCAGGTCGCCGCCCAATGAACGGGTGCTTGTTGTAGATAATTGTGTGGCCACAGCCCACGGCGGTGGAGAAGGTTCTGGTGGCGTGTGTGGCCGGGTGGGCAAGTGGGTACCTGAGCCAAAAACGTCAGAGGAAGGTGTCACGGTCACATTGTGTCATCGTTCATACAAATTCATTTAGTTTCCGTTCTTCGGATACACAGGTGATTTGTCCATTCGTCACTTTCTAGTTCAAAGTATATGTAGTATGGAACAATGCGTGTCTGTGACTCCTTGAGGCTGTGACTGCGAATCATGTGATGTGAGCAGCAAACAGAATAAGCAAAAAAGCAAACTTTGTTATAATTAT
>NC_041390.1:591790716-591859382 GCF_002162155.2 Triticum dicoccoides
TTTGTCCACCTGTCACTTCATAGTTGAAAAAACATACGGAATTCAAATATACTTGTTGACAAACTCAGATATGGTATAAGTGTAAACTAAATTGATTGCGGCCTTTTCAACTACGTGTATATTTGGCCTCCTTTCATCCAAACGAATCTCATAGGATCTTTGGAGGATATTACTCATAAGGATTTCCCCCCTAAGAATTCATTTTTACTCTACTGTGGAGGAAAACTCCCATGCATTAGACATTTTTTGTTCCGGTTTATTTGTTTTCTATGTGGTATCAAACACTCTTCATTGCAATTTCCTTTAGTTTTTAAATCCTATATAACTGAAAGTGACATTGTGCTCCGTCTTTTCCTTTTGCGGTGTTTTGGAAATCCTGCAAATACAAGGGCCATTGGTTTCATTAGTGGCAGCGCCAGCTACAACCTTAGCTATGGGTGGTCATCATCATTCGGTCGACATTCTTCCTTCATATACTTTTGCACCACCATTCATTTTCACCCTTTGCACAACTTACCGCCCCGTCAGCAACTCGTGTACTGCCACGACCGAGCCTTCTTCTTCTGTCGACGTCTAGGGGTGAAGAATAGGCTTAATGGTTTTTTTGGCGAGGGCCTGGCTCACGGTAGGCCAAAGGAGGGTGCCAGCGATGTCCACCAACCGAGGCGAATGATAGGGTTGCGGTCAAGGCGAATGATAGGGTTGCGGCTCTAATACATGATCCCATGAGAGGGTTAGTAATTTTCTTAGTGTGTGTCTTGATAAGAGATAGGAGTATATATTTTTTTTACCAAATTTTAACCATGCAAACTGAATGAACCCTTTTTTTTACCATTCCATATAAGTATAAACTAAAAACAAAATAAACAGACAAAATCCTTCATACACATGAATAAATAGTTATTTAAATTTAAGAACAATAAAAAAATAGATTGTATCTTAACTGTTATGACAATGACAATAAAATAAGTTTTTTTTGTTGATTTTAAGATAAATACATATATCTTCATGCGGTTGGACTTACGTCATTGTGCAAGAACACATCATCATTTGTCAGGCATTCCAATTCCTTTTTTGAAAAGGGCCTAGGGCCATATATTAATAATCAGGTCCTTGCAAACATATCCATGCATAAAAGTAAAATTGATTAAATCCTTGGGGGTGACAAAGTCTTCTTCCTCCTGCATGCACTGACGGTGCACCCTGAGTATAGCTTGATGCGGTCTCTAAGCCTATTCCTCAGTGAGGCAATTTTTTAAAAACCTAGGAGCTTGTATAAGAAATGATAGAGAAGTCATTGATGTCGAAGTAATTTGTGAAGAAATCACCGCCCCGGAGAACAAAACATTAATAAGGGCCTGTACAAACTTTGAAGACCACGAAAGCCAGTTGAATCCAGACGGATCCATCGATAACCTAAACCGGCTGGATCCTGGGAGACACATTGGAGACACGGCTCCACATGCCTCCGACAGTGATAAACACATCAACAAACACAAGGATATGATGGGAAGAACAGTATTCCTACACCGGGCTAACGCCGCCGCCTCAACGCTCCAAAGTAAACACGAAAACTCCCTAAAGAAAACCTGGGAAAAAATCACCCATGTCGTTGCACGACAATTGCGGATTTGATGTTGAGCATGCCATCGTCTAAGGACCATGCACCGACACCCTCTTCCTCGGTTTCCTAGCCAGGCGGGGCTACCATTGAAGATCATTGCGCTGGATCCCTCCGGCCGTCGTCGACTTCATGATCACCGCCACTGAACACCACCTGATGAAAGACCGACACTGAAGCCCTTATCTCCTTCGTCGTCCACAGTAGCCCTCCAACACCTCTACAACAAGTAGCCCCAGGTCGGTACCTCTTCCACCGTCGCTGACTCGCCGTTGGTTTCTTTGCCTAGCAACGTGCACTGGCGGTGGCAAGAGCAGGAGGTGGCGGGTGGCGTCTAGGGTTTCGGATAATAAAGCATCACTGAGTGCATCTCCAAGGCGGGCTCGTAAACCGCTCACATTCGTCCGGACCACGGAAGCCATCCAGTCCGGGCTTCGTTCCCCCCTTACTTTGCATCCTCACCCTTCACCTCTGCCGCCGCCGCTGTACGCAACATGAGGTCGTTGTCGTATCGCTGGCACGCTATTCAGATCAGCGTCACCAAGTTTTGCGACGTGGTTCGTCAGCTCGAGGCAAGGTGGCCATTGCACGCGGCAGAGGACGAGATTGCAAGTTTTTCTTCCTCTTGCTCAGCTTATCGATTGATTCATTCACTCAATGACTCAATGTTGGTCTACACATTATATGTAGCCCGCATGCGCTGCCGTGGTGTACCATATAGGGACAACCATCACGTGCACACGCTGCTGGATGAAACTGAAAGGAGAGTATGTGTGGGATGACATGATCCTTTCATGCAAAACTTGTTGGACATCCAGGATCTAGTTGAATTTGAGACAGTTGTTGTACTAGGCCTAACTTGCATGCTATGTATGGATGGATGATTTGTGCTCTTTTCTATCCGGTCTTTGATGAATATCAGTCGGTTTGCATAAATTTCGTTCGGTTAGTTAAAATACAGATTGAAATGTATGCGGCTAGAGTTGGATGGCGTCCTCCCATATCCGTGTCCGTGGACGGATGCGGAAGAAAATCTGCGGGTTGCGATTGGAGATGGTCCGATGTCACATATTTCCAACATTAGTACTTATTAAGGTCAAATATACGAAATAAACATCAAAGCCCTCTAGAAAGAGTTTTGACTTCAGATCCATCTGTGGAGCACTACTATCTACTACTCCTACTCCATATACGTTGTAGGAAAATTCAACGAAAACGCCAGCCATGCCATGCGCGTCCCTTTCACCCCTCACTGTAACGAAAAGACGTAAATGCTCTCCCGTCCGAAGACGCGCTCCGCACAGCGCGAGAGAGCGAGCACCAGTCGTCCCAGTCCACCTAATCAGCCTGCCCCCGCATTAACCAAAACTTTATTCCCTGCCTGCATATATGCAGCACCCGTCAGCAACCAATAATAAAGTCGGCGCTGGGCTCAGCGCTCCTCCTCTCTTCTTTCTTTCCCCAATTCATCCAGCTCCTCCACCGGTGCCAATTCGGCAGCTGCCTAGCTGTGATACATACTCCTACCGTTGCCTTTTCCTTTCCCCGGCGGGCGGCGCGGCGATGGAGCGGGCGGAGGCGGAGGTGGGGATGGCCGGCAACGGCGACGCCGCCGTCCACACGCCCCACTCCGCGCCGCCGACGGCACCGTCGGCGCGCGTGTCGATCTGGGAGTCGGTGCGCGCGTGCGGGGTGTGGGGCCGGGATGTCGACAAGGCCGAGCTGCGGCGCCGCGTCGTCATGCCGCTCTACGCGCGGAGGGCCGTGGCCGCCGCCGTCGCCGAGAAGGACGAGGCCGCCGGCGTGGCGGCCGCGGCGGCGGCGAGGGACGAGGCGGTGGGCGGCGGGGAGGGGGAGGACGGGCTGGAGGTGGTGGCGCCGATGGTCGTGTTCGTCAACTCCAAGAGCGGCGGGCGCCACGGGCCCGAGCTCAAGGTGCGGCTCCACGAGCTCATCAGCAAGGAGCAGGTGGGTGATGACCTCGCGATTCACGTGCTCCCTCCCAATTCCGGCGTTTTTTCCCCCTCGCCTTGCTTTCGTGGCGGCCGTTGCTGTGCTACTACTTGTTACTCCGCGGCAGATTTTTCTTCTCCGTTCGTGTGGAATCCGGCAGGGAATTGGTTTAGAGATACCATTACTAGTACTATGATTTAGTGCGAGGTAATACACCCCATTTAGGCCGGGATTAAAATGGATTCTGCTCCGGTGGTACTTTCATGGTACAATGGTACTACCGTGAAACCAAGGACGAGAGGGGCTCCGCGTCTTGTGATCCGAGGAGGAGGATGGTGTGACGCGGCCAGAATCTCTAGTTGCCTAGTATGTGTTGAGAGGATCGTCATGCTCCATATGAGGCATTGTACTAACCTTTTTGTTCCCCTTATTTCCGAGTTCTGCCTGATACTGCCAAGGTCGAATCATCTAGATAGCCATGCACTTAATTGGTACCACGAGGGGTTGGGGGAGTAGGGATGAAGACGGATATCTGACCATTATGGTTGGATGATAAATGCATAATAAACGTATGCTGCTGTGAGGGCTCCATCAGACCGTGTCTCACTTCCACATGTGGTTCTAGAAGAGGCGATGAGGTGAAGGAAAAGAACTAGGACGGTAGGTGTTAGGTGGGGAAGGAGGGAGGATGCCTGTGCAGGTGACAGTAGTGAGAGTAATGTAATGAGACTGTCTATAATTTGTAGCTCGACATTTTCTTGTAACAGAAGACAGGTGCAGAGCCACTTGGTGATAGTCACATATATTGTTTCATCAACATGGAAGTACTGGCTTCTACCCGAGTTAGTTGTGGATCAACATGTGAAACTGGAGGTTGGCTTGTGAGGATTGGGCACTGATATCATTATGTGGTGTAAAAGGGTCAGAACTGATAGAAGATAGGGCCGTAAAGAACTATGGATATGGCGCAGTTCTGTGGAATTTGATGGTCTTTAAGGGCTTGGAAAACTCACACAACATGTTATTGTGGTTGTCAAGACAGGCTAACTGTTTAGGACTCGTTTGTAACGCCGACTCTGGATTATTTTGTGCACTCAGAAGCCACAGCATGTCTTTTGGAAATTCTAGTTTCTTATTCTTTTGCTTGTTCTGGAAAACCCTGGACTGTATAGTACTTGCTGATGGAACCATTTTTGTTCAGGTCTTCGATCTTTCTACTGTGAAGCCTTCTGATTTTGTTCGTTATGGTTTGGGCTGTTTGGAGAGGTTGGCTGATCAAGGTGATAACTGTGCAAAGGACATCCGTGCAAATTTGAGGATTATGGTACGTGCTTGATGGGCTTCAGTAAGGATATTGTATCTGTCAGAAGCTTTTAAGGGTTCGCTGCATGTTAGCTTTGTTATTTACTGTTAGAAACTATTCGATAAGTGAGCTTATATCTTAGCTCATGAGAGGTTTCTCCTGCACCATTTAGGTGTCCATATGCTTTCCTTGTATGTCGCAGTTTTCCAACTACTTTGCATAACATCCTTGCACTAGTTCTTTCTGACAGGTTGCTGGAGGTGATGGCACTGTTGGTTGGGTACTTGGATGTCTCCAAGAACTTAATAAGTCGAAAAGGGAACCAGTTCCTCCCACAGGAATCATTCCACTCGGGACAGGAAATGACCTTGCTAGATCATTTGGATGGGTAAGGGCCGATATGCGATGACACCGTTCTGTTTAAGTTCTTTGTTTTTAATTGAAAATGCTAATCAACTCAAGCACAGGGTGGCTCTTTTCCCTTTGGTTGGCGTTCAGCTGTAAAGCGATATCTCAACAAGGCAGTGTCTGCTTCGGTCGTCCATCTTGACAGGTGAGAATGTGAAATCATTGCTCGAGAGTTATTTCTCTCTTTATTCACCTATATGCGTATTAAGCTCTATTTGAGGAACACATTTTGCACTGCTGAGTAAAACTTATCATATACCTATCTGGAATAATTTCCTGATGGTGGAAAGAAAATCGTCAATTTACATAAGCTCAGCATCTATCTGCCATATTTATTATCTCCAAATGTAATGTGTACATCGTGAAGAGGCTCAACTCTAGATGTTTCTTTTAATAATTGTACATACACTCTTCATCTGTTTTTGCTCTGAAAATCGCTACCAATATTTTTGCAGTTGGCAGGCTGTGATTAGGATGCCAGAGGGAGAAATAACAGAGTTGCCACATGCACTTAAGAAAGCGGAACCTGCCGATCAGCTGGAGTTCAGCAAGGTCTTGACTATGAATTTACCTGGAAATTACAGCCTGAAATAGAAAACAGATTTTAGCTCAAATCTATACACTCGGTAGCATGCTCTTCTTCCATCGTTAGATCTCTTCTCCACTTAAGAACATTGTTTTAGACATTTTTTAAGATTGCATGATAACATAAAAAGTAGAAAAAACTATTGTTGAGGTAGTTCTTTTTCGAAAGCGAGTCTTGAGATGAATTCAATTCTGAAAATCCAAGTTGCATACAGGATTCCCTTGCTTACCTAGAAAAAGAATTTTAGTTACTGCTAAGTTTTGCATAGTAACTTTGAATGCTTGCCACTCTTTGACTCTGCATGGTTGCCTGTCATACTTGCTATTTCAAATGCTTGTTACAATTTGTTTCTCTTGAATAGTTTGATGGATTGTTCCAGCATCTTATTTTCTTCTGTCGATTGTCAACTCTGCTTCAAAATTATTGCAATCCCTCCTATATTTTGTCTTTCTCAGTGAGTGTGCAAGTACTTATGTATTTGCTAAAGACCTTGTGTAATTTGGTGCAGGCGAGTGGCAGTGAGTTAACCGAAAAAGCTTCATGCTATAAAGGAGTATTCTACAACTACCTTAGCATTGGTATTACTTTGTTACCTCATCTACTTTCTTTCCTTAAGCTAATTCGGTTAATTCTCGTGAACTTTACATGGTGATCTACATCTACTTGAGAGGTTTTATATTCAGACTAACTGGATAATATATGTAATATCTATTTTCTCTCCAGTTCCTAGGTGTTTAGCGTTGCCTAAGATTTTTTTGTGCGCTAAACCTTAATTTGAAATTTTGAATGGCCGTATATTCTTCAGTATCTGAAAGTTTGATGTGAAATATATAATCTAAAACTACACACACTGTCTGATAATATAAAGTTTTTTTTTGCGGGTTTATGATAATATAAAGTTGTAAGACTACAATTGAAACCACAAGATATGAATGTACCAGATCAATGATTTTTTGCTAAATTATATGGTTTATTCTTTATTACAGTTTGTTAGAGCCCTGATTCATTGTTAAGTGTGCCATTTATTTTGAATAGGGATGGATGCCCAAGTTGCATATGGCTTCCACCATCTACGAGATGAAAAGCCATATCTTGCTCAAGGACCAGTTGCAAATAAGGTGCGGAAAGAACTTCTTTAATGGTGTAATATGTAGTGGCTTAAAGTTTTCATGTATGTCATTGTGAAGTGTGATCTTTTTTGAAGCCCACAGTAATTTACTGAATTCTTTTGGTGAGGAGCTTATCATTCAGAATGTGCTGGTTAGCAACATCTTCATTAGTTAGTTGTCTTCTATCAGTAGGATGTTTTAAGTATGGCAGTCTGATAGATCACGTGATGTTGCACACATACAAAAGAACTCGTGCACCCAAGTTCTCCCATATTATTATCATGTGGATCCAGCTGTATACTTGATAGATAAGCTGGATGTGATTCTGCTAGTTCTTCTAGAATATGTAACTTCTGAATAAAGAAAGAAACTGGCTTCAAAGGTTCCTTTTCATTTTCTGTAGCATAGTTATCTGGTACCTCAGAATTCTATGTTA
Organism: Triticum dicoccoides; assembly: GCF_002162155.2. Taxonomy (NCBI): domain Eukaryota; kingdom Viridiplantae; phylum Streptophyta; class Magnoliopsida; order Poales; family Poaceae; genus Triticum; species Triticum dicoccoides. The sequence continues at coordinate 591,798,133 of NC_041390.1, forward strand.
TGCTGTTATGCGATCTATAGGTGACTGTTTTAGTAATACTTGGTTATATGCAGTTGATTTATGCTGGATATAGCTGCACACAGGGATGGTTCTGTACTCCTTGTACAGCAAGTCCTCAGCTAAGGTAATGACCTGCCTTTCCATGTACTTTGAAATTGAGCTGGACTTTTAAAGTATCAAATAGTTCGTTTGTTTTGATCCATCCTCGAGACACAATCATGGTTTGAGGTTAATCATGAGATTCGACCCACAGAACTTCTAGAAAATAGCAGTTGTTCTAGACTATAGTACTTTCTTGGTTAACACATGAGGATTCGGATTCAAGTTCCACTATGCTCAGTACTATGCAATGCCAATGACCCACTGTTTTTATGCTTTATCTTCATATTTTTAGTGTTCATAAATAAACTGCAAACCTGCAATAGTGCTAAGATATTCTTCTTCCTTTGTTTGTGACATTTGTCTCAATCATCTATCCAAGGCTGACAGAATGCTTTGTTGATGCAGGGGACTTCGGAACATTTTGCGGCTTTACATTAAAAGGGCAAATTGTTCTGAATGGGAGCAAATTCAAATGCCTTCAAGGCAAGTCATAGATTCTGTTACATTCAAAAAAGATATTTAGATGATCCTTAGGATATCAGAAAATCGAGTAGCTGACTTTATTTATACGAACCCAGTGACCATTGCTATTAGTTTGGGGATTAGTGTTAAAAAATCAACACTGGGCAATGTATGGCCTATGCAGATAACATGAAATGCTGACATGTGATGTCTGGTAGACCGTTTACAATGATTCATCTGAAAATATTTAAATTGGCACAAAAACTACATATGTGGGTTCGTAATTATCTAGATTTCCTATCTTTCTCAATGATGAAATGGATTTTTTCAGCAGATAATAATTAATAACCCATATTTTGCATAATAATAATATATTTGGTTGCCTTAGCAGCAGCCTGCCCTTTTCCTGGGCCTTACCTTCAACCGTAGAAAAATATATGATATTGCCAATGTCAGGCCTGTCCAAAGTACGTAAGAAGTAAATAAATATTTGAAATATTGTGTGATGCTTAGCTTGTACTCTTGATGATTGTCCTTCAAATTTGCTGTACCAAGACTTATATTGTATATCACCGAAATTGAGCTCACATTTATTATCATCTGTTAATATTGCAGTGTTAGATCCATAGTGGTCTTAAATCTGGACAACTACGCCAGTGGAAAGCATCCATGGGGTGATCTTAAACCGGATTATCTTGAAAAGGTTGGTAGCTGAGCTTGCTGATGCGCATTGCATGTATCATCAGTTCTTGTTTTCTAGTCCAGGATATGGGGTTTATAGCTAACGTCGAAGTTGCCAAATGGGACAAATAGACAGCAAGTGAGCATTACATGTTCTATCATCGCTGACATATGCTTTTAGAACAAGTGGTAGCTACTAGCTAGAGTTCAGCATTGGGTGGGGTTACACAAATGGGCTCTGTTTGTTCTATGCAAATGATGTGTCTCTTCCCCCGTCGTTCCAGAAAGGTTTTGTTGAAGCTCATTCAGACGACGGTTTGATTGAAATATTTGGTCTGAAAGAAGGTTGGCATGCTTCATTCGTTATGGCTGAGCTTATCAAAGCAAAGCACATTGCTCAGGTACCCGCCCTGATTTTGCATTGATTTACCTGTCAAAGGATTGATCTATTTGGGTATCATTTCTTCAGTAACTTATCATGAACTTCTGTCCAAAAATATTGCATTTCTCTTAGGCTGCAGCTATCAAGTTTGAAATGAGGGGAGGCGAGTGGGATCGAGCATATGTTCAAATGGACGGCGAGCCATGGAAACAACCACTCATCCAGGACCAGTCGACAATTGTGGAAATAAACAAGGTTCCGTATCACTCCCGGATGATAAACGGGGATTCATGAGAATTCCCCTATGTCAATCAGGTATTGATTCCGGAAAGTCCATTTTCTGGTTGTCCGCCGACATCAGTTGCATCCTTATAGCTCCCTAACCATCCAATTACCATGCCATCTCAGGGTTACACTCTAGATCGGTAGGCTATGTACAGTTTAGGAGCAGCTGGAGCTAGAATCCATAGAGATGGCTCAGTTGCAGCAAAGATGATGCAATGTTTATTGGCCTTCACCATGCCATGGTCGAGTCATGGCAGGAGCACAATGCGCCACCATGTACTGTTGTATCATATATATATATAAATTATGTTGTATCCTAGTTCCTTTTTTTTGCGGGGGAAAACAATTTGAACTTGATTTGTATTATTTCTTGTCTCTGGTATACAACCAGATGAAAACCACCATGTAAGATCAAGTTATTATGCTTTGTGTTCAATCCAACAATTATTTTCCCTCCGAAACGTTCCTTTGTCTGATGTCAAATACTCCCCTCGTCCTAAAGTTCTTGTCTTAGTGTTGTCTAGATGCAGATATATCTGGTCATGTTCTTAGAGTTGTCTAGGTATAGATGTATCTAGTCATGTTTTAGTGTTACTAGACAAATTTAAGAAGTCATGTTTTAGTGTTATGTATCTAGATAAATCTAAGACAAGAATTTTAGGACGGAGGTAATACAAACTTTTTGCTTTTAGCTATGTGTACAACCAAATTTGTGTTCTTTTTTACTATGTACAATTATAACATCAGAGAACTTCTTTCCTTTGAATTCCCTAATGTTCACTAGAAGAAGAATACAAAACGATTTTCTGGCCAAAGTGCAATTAGTGCCACAAGACTAGAACTCCTATATTGGCATTCCTCATGGAAATGCTTCTACTCTTACTGCAGCCGAGAGGCGTTTGACCTTGCCATTTCCACTGAGGCTGCTGCCCCCTCTATCCTCTGCTCGAATGACTCACTGATCTCCGACGCCGGCGTCCCCTCCGGCGAAGAGCCGGCATTCATCTCGGAGCTGATGTCCACGCTCAGCGGGCTCGCCCCTCCCATGGCGTGTTCCTCCGCACCGGCCCTCGGCGTCAGGCCCGCGTCGCCGCCGCTCCATCTCGGTGTCCTGCCGGCGTAGTCGCTGCCGTTCCTGACGGAGTCGTCGTTCCACGTCCTGAAGGTGGGGGACTTGAGGTCCCTCTTGTCGTAGTGCTGCAGCAACACGCGCAGCCTCCGCACGGGCACGCTCCCGGAGCCGTCCTCGGCCTTCGCCTCCCGCTCCGCCTCCCGGAGCTCGTCGCGCTCGCGGTACATGAAGATGGCGAAATAGAGCAGCAGCATGAGGCTGGACACGACGCCGGAGATGAGGAACAGCCCGCCGAAGCTCCGGAAGCTGAGGTTCGACGAGCCGCCGCCGGCGCCGATGCCGCCCAGCGCGTCCCGGCACGTGCCGGGCTCGCCGAACCACGCCTTCTCGATGCGCGCCATCTGGTCGCCCTCCGCCAGCCGCAGGATCTCCCGCGACACGTCCCCCACCATGGGCGACCCCCTCGGGAACACGAACCCGAAGCCGTCCGTCTTGTACACGGGCCCCACCTGCATGTACCCGTCGCAGTGCTGCGACAGGAACAGCTTCAGGTACGGGATCTCGTCGAACACCGCGTCCACGCCGCCGTCCGCCGAGCCCTTCGACAGCGCCTCGGCGTACTGCTCCAGCGTGCTGTACTTCTTCATCTTCCTCTCGTCGAAGCCCATCTTTGTGAGCAAGGGCTTGATGAAGCTCCCCTCCTGGTACCCGATGTGTTGGCCGCGCCTCTGCAGCTCCTTCACGTCGGTCACGGTTGGCCGGAGCTGCTGGACCGTCAGCATCGACGTCAGGCTCGCCGTGTAGCTCGACGTCAGGATCAGCACCACGAACACCCATATGATCACCACCAGCCTCGACAGGTTGCTCTCCAGCTTCTCCTCTGAAAATTAAAACGTCAAGATTGATTAGGTGCCATTGATATCCTTCATGAAACTGCATAGTTGAAATGATGAGATGGTTAGTAAGTGGCTTACTGTGTGCGAAGACGAGCGTTGAGAAGGAGAAGTAGAAGATGAGGCCGAACTGCTGCGACGGCGTGCCCCGGAACTCCGGGTTGACGCGGTGCTCGATGACCCACACCACGAAGCCGGTGAAGCAGAAGAAGCCGAGGCTCGTGAGCCAGAGGCTGGTGGTGAGCGGCTGCAGGAAGATCCACATGCTGGCGCTCGTGTCCGGCCGCGTCGCCACCACCATCGCCCACCCGGACTCCGTGAACGGCATGGAGAAGTCCGCCTCGTGCATCCTGCTCGCCGTGATCGTCACGTCCCCCACCGCAATGTCCGCCTCCCCGCCGCTCACCTGGTCCACCAGCTTCTCGTACGAATCGGGGCTTCGGAGGAACGGCACGTACTGGTACTTCACCGGGTAGGGCAGGTTCTTCATCACCGCTTCGAACACGTCGATGCAGTACCCGGTGACCTTCGGCGCCGTCGAGTTCTTCTCCCCGACAACATCCACGAACTGCTTGAACCCGTTCTTCATCGGCACGGCGACCTTGAGCACACGTCCGTTCGGCGATTCCGTCCAGCCTCTTGGCTGGGACAGCGCCTCGCCCGGCCAGAGAATGGGTTTCAGCTTTCGCTCAACCTTGGCGCCGCCGACGTTCAGGTCCTGCGAAATGCCGGACTCCGGCGTCCAAAACCCCACCGTCCTGGCACCGTTCCCGATGATGTTGACGACCTCGTATGCTGCCACCTGCAGCTGCCCGTTCACAAGCTTGAACCTGCCGGCCATCCCGTCGAACGTGGTGTTACGCACCGCTCTGAGAAGCGCTGCTCCGGTGGCCGACACACCGAGCCGGTCCAGGTCTGTGAGTGCCCTGCTACGCTGCGGTGTCTGAAATGCCGGGCCGGGGACACTGGCGGCCGCCTCGGCTGCCGCGGCGATCGCCCACGCCGTGTCGTACGACCAGAGCCTCGTCACGGTCGGATCATTGATCATGTCATCGTCGGAGGCCGGGTTGTCCCGCCGGAACCTCGCCCTGAACCGCGCCGAGAAGTTCTTGACCTGGCTCGTGAGCTCAACGTGGGGCCGGAGGCTGACGACGCCCTGCATGGCGTCGACGTCCTCGGGGCTGAGCCTGTCCACCAAGCTTCCGACGCCATCTGTGACGACCCAGGCGTAGCCATCGGACATCATCCCGGCCTCCCCCGCTCGCCGGAAGAGCCGCGTCGCCAGGCGGAAATTGGCGTGCACGACGAACACGCGCGTCGGCATCGCATTGAGGCGGTAGAGCAGCGCGTCGAGGGCGTCGTCGTGCGCGCGGCTCGGCACGGGCACGCGTTCCACGATGGCCGCGCTGTCGACGCTCTGGAGCGCGTCGGCGAGCGCCGGGAGGATGCCGGTGCCGTAGGGCGAGTCCTCGTGCAGGACGACGGCCGCGCGCCACCCGAAGTGTGCTAGGACAGCGGCGACGGGGGTGGCCTGCAAGGAGTCTTTGGCGGCGGTGCGCACGAAGTAGGGCGTCTGCGCCGGCGAGAGGGACGGGGAGGTGGCGGAGTAGGAGAGCACGGGGACGTGGGCGCGGCTGCCGAGTTGGGCGACGAACTCCGCCTCCGCTGATGTCTTGGGCCCGATGATGGCCTGCACCTGCGCGTTCTTGATCAGGTCCAACGCTGCAACAACAAACAACACCAACGAAAAGGAGATTTAGGCCCACGTACTCTTTCGACCCATTAAAATCTGAAGCATTAGAAACTTTTAAGGAGCCCAAACTAGGAGAGAAAAATGATACTGAAGGCAATTATAATTGTTGCGCTTGGATTGATTTGATCCCGTGATGGGATTATATAGTACAAGGAGGCTACAATATTTGGAAATAAACGAAACAGACTAAGATACGAATCCTCCTTGATTTGGCCGGCTGGACGTGTCCTGCACGTACACGTCTAACACCCCCCCGCAGTCGGAGCGGGAGTTGGGCGGATGTTCAGGCTGTAGCGGAACTCGTTGAACACAGTCGACGGTAACCCTTTGGTGAAGATGTCAGCACACTGAGAAGACGTCGGCACATGGAGAACACGGACATCTCCAAAAGCAACCCGCTCACGGACAAAATGAAGATCAATTTCCACATGCTTGGTGCGTTGATGTTGAACCGGGTTTGTCGAGAGGTAGACGGCGGAGATGTTGTCACAGTAGACCACAGTAGCTCGCTGAAGAGGACGGTGGAGCTCGGACAAAAGCTGGCGTAACCAACATGCCTCGGCGACGGCGTTGGCGACACCGCGGTATTCAGCCTCTATGCTTGACCGAGAAACAGTTTGTTGTCGTTTGGAGGACCAAGAGACCAAATTTTCACCAAGGAAGACGCCGTAGCCGGAGGTGGACTTGCGTGTGTCAGGGCAGCCAGCCCAGTCGGCATCAGTGTAGGCAGTGAGCGATGCTGGCGACGAGCGATATATTTGAAGTCCATGATTGATGGTGCCGCGAAGATACCGAAGAATCCTTTTGACAGCATTAAGGTGTGGCTCCCGTGGGTCGTGCATGTACAAGCATACCTGTTGCACAGCATAGGCGACATCTGGTCTGGTGAATGACAGGTATTGGAGAGCACCCACGAGACTTCGATAGGAGGATGGATCATCGACAACAGCGCCAGTAGCACCAAGCTTTGACTGTGTGTCAACAGGAGTGGAACATGTGTTGCACTCGCTCATGCCCGCACGCTCGAGGATGTCAATGATGTACTGTCGCTGGGAGAGGAACATGCCATCGGAGGACCGAGTGATGGCGATACCGAGAAAGTAGTGCAGGGCTCCAAGGTCTTTGAGAGAGAACTCCCGCTCTAGAGCCATAATGGTTTGCTGAAGAAGTCGCTCAGATGAAGCTGTCAAGACTATATCATCAACGTATAGCAGGAGGTAGACAATCTCACTGTTGTGGCTGTAAATGAAGAGCGAGGGGTCCGCACGGGAACTAACGAAACCGAGGCGAAGAAGATGGTCAGTGAAACGGCTGTACCATGCTCGCGGCGCCTGTTTAAGCCCATAGAGAGACTTATTGAGGCGGCACACATGGTCCGGTTTGGCGACATCGACGAATCCCGACGGCTGCACACAGTAGACTGTCTCATTGAGTGTACCATGTAGAAAAGCATTGTTGATGTCGAGCTGGTGAACTGGCCAGTCTTGTGCAACAACAAGAGAGAGGATGGTTCGAACTGTTGCTGGCTTGACAACGGGGCTAAAAGTCTCGCCGTAATCGACGCCGGCACGCTGGGTGAAGCCGCGGAGGACCCAACGTGCTTTGTAGCGATCCAGGGACCCATCTTGCTTAAGCTTGTGCCGAAATATCCATTTACCAGAAACGACATTGGCACCGGGCGGACGGGGAACAAGATCCCAAGTTTGATTGTTTTGAAGGGCACCGAATTCGTCCACCATAGCAGAGTGCCAGTGAGTATCTTTAAGAGCACTTCGGTAGCTCTTAGGTAGAGGACTAGGGACATCAACAAGAAGATTAAGACGATCAACAGGCAAAGATAGGCCACGCTTTCCACGGGTAAACATCGAGTGAGAATTGTCGGCAAGGGGAGGTCCAACAGGAGCCAAAACTACAAGTGGAGTTGGAGGTGTAACTGGAGGAGTGGGAGGGGTGGGCGGCTCAGGTGTAGGAGGCATGGGTGGCTCAGGTGGATGTGGTGTGGCCGGCATCGGTGCTGGAGGTTGGTTGATTTGTGAGGGAAGAATGATAGGATGATCATCTAAAAAGGACATATCAATGGCAGTAGGGGGTGGTGTGCATTGTTTAGCGAAAGGGAAGGTGTTCTCATCGAAGACAACATGTCTAGAGATGATGATTTTATGTGTAGTGAGGTCAAGACAACGATATCCGCGATGGTTAGAGGGGTACCCTAGGAAAACGCATGCGGTCGTGCGTGGAGCTAGTTTGTGTGGTGCTATAGCGGATAGGTTAGGATAGCACAGACAACCGAAAATACGCAAGTGCTCTAGGGGGAGAGGTAGGCGGCGAAGAGCCTCATAAGGTGTACGCTGTTGCAATGTTTTGGTTGGGTGTAGGTTGAAGAGGAAAGTGGCAGTGTGAAGAGCTTCAACCCAATAGGCCGGTGGTAAGCTGGCTTGGAAAAGAAGGGAACGCACCATGTTATTAGTGGAGCGGATGACACGTTCAGCTTTGCCGTTCTGTGGAGAGGTGTATGGACAAGACATGCGAAGGGTGGCACCAAGGGATAGGAGAAACTTGTGAGCACTGATATTGTCGAATTCGCGTCCATTGTCACACTGTACAGATTGGATGGTTGCTTTAAACTGAGTGGAGACATAGGCAAAAAAGTGTTTGAGTGTAGAGAAAGTCTTAGATTTTAATCGCAAAGGAAAAGTCCAAAGGTAATGGGTGAAATCATCTAACACAACTAGGTAGTATTTGTAGCCAGACACACTAGGAAGAGGCGAAGTCCACAAATCACAATGGATGAGTTGAAACGGACAAGTAGTCTGAGTAGTAGATGTATCAAAAGGTAGGCGAACATGTTTTCCTAATTGACAAGCATGACATAAATGGTCATCGTTATTGTTTTTGTTACAAGGAAAAGAAAAAGCACGTGCTAGGTGTGACAAAGCTTGACTACTGAGATGGCCTAGGCGACGATGCCACAATGTTGAGGATGACGTGGTGGCGGAGAGAGCTTGCGGAGTGGAAGACGGCCACCAGAAAGGGTAGAGTTCGCCGGAACTATTGCACCTGACGATCTCGCTCTTGGTGCGGAAGTCCTTCACAAAGAGACCAAAAGGATCAAACTCAACAGAAACAAGATTATCAGTGGTGAGCTTACGTACAGAAATAAGATTTTTGATAATGTCAGGTGTAACTAGAACATTGTTAAGAGAGAATGAATGATTAGGAGTAGAGAGGGTGGTGTGACCGGTGCATGTGATGGGAAGGGCTTGACCATTGCCAACGATGACATGAGGGTAAGAGGAGTTAGAAGGGAGGAGGTGTGGAAGGTTACCCTGATTGCCGGTCATGTGAGCGGAAGCGCCTGAGTCCATGTACCATTCGTTTGAAGATGGTGGTGTAAGGACATTGTGTTGAAAGCCTGCATGAGTGATCCTTGGTCGAAGGATGGATGCAGATTAGCATATGTCGGTCCAGATGATGGAGCGGGTGGCGGCGCTCCGGTCGGCCAAGATATGGGTGGCGTCGGCGTTCCTGCTGACCAGGGCATTGGCGAGGTGGCACCATAGGGCTAGGGAGGCGGGTGGATTATCATGGCATGATGTGCCTGTGCCGGACCAAGAAGGGACGGTCGCTGAGGCTGACCTGGCCACATCTGGATGGACCCTGCCCAAGGGTTTTGCATGGATGGCCATGGTGCCAGCGAGCCCTTCGCCGGTGGGTTTGTGTTGCCGCCTTGCTGTTGGGAAGGTCCGGAGTGGAGATAGCGGCATCGCGCGCCAAATCGGCAACTCCCACGTTGGAAGTTACGGCATGTGTCGGGGCGACGCGGAGGCGGCATGGTAGCTGCAGGTCCGCGCGATGGGGGAGGCGCAGAGACGCCTCGGGCGACGAAGGCGGTCGGAGTCGAGGAGGAGGAAACTGACTGCTGCAGCGTGAGCTCCTCGAGCAGAAGGGACGAGCGCACATCCAGAAAGGACGGGAGTGGGCGCTGCTTGAGGGTCAACGTGCGCATGTAGGCAAGCCGTGATCCGAGGCCGCGGAGCGTGTTCTGAACGAGACGCTTGTCGGTGATGGTCGTGCCCAGCGCGTTGAGCTCGTCAGAGAGGACCTTCTGCTTGCGACAATAGTCAGCCACGGTCATGGTGCCTTGCTGGAGACCATGGAACTCTTGCTCGAGGTAGGAGGAGCGAGTCTCGGAGTTGTCGTGGTAGATGTTGGAGAGCCGCGTCCACAACGAGTGGGCAGGGAGTGGCGTGGTGGTGTCAACGATCATGGCGAGAAGTTCAGGCGCGACGGCGCTGTTGATCCATGAACGGACGATGGCGTCGTTCCGACCCCACTGCGGTGTCGGATGGGTGGGGTATTCTGCCTCGAGTAGATGGTCCTCCAAGGCGTACTTCTGGACAGCGTCGGAGAACATGCCGCGCCATTGGAGATAGTTGGAGGTGGAGAGCTCGAGGGTGACCGGAACGACGGCGCGGATGCTTGGAAGTGCGGCCGTGAGGGCCCAGAGAGCAGCCTTGGCGTTAGCCTCGGCGAGGGCGGCGGCGGCTGCGGCGGCCTCCTCCTGGGCCGCGATCTCTTGGGGTGTCGGCGCCATGCGTACAGGTTACGTGCGTGAGACGAGAGGAGAGAGAGGATCGAAAACTTTAATCTAATACCATGAAGGCAATTATAATTGTTGCGCTTGGATTGATTTGATCCCGTGATGGGATTATATAGCACAAGGAGGCTACAATATTTGGAAATAAACGAAACAGACTAAGATACGAATCCTCCTTAATTCGGCCGGCTGGACGTGTCCTGCACGTACACGTCTAACAGATACTACTAATAGTTTTCCAAACAAAAGGCGAGAAAAATGAAAGATCTATAGAAGCTGAGCAGTCAATATCACGACCAAATTAACAAGCCATCTACAGTAGTTGGTGTACCAAAAATGACTGCGGCTGCACCAGAAAACATGTACAGTGGTTCGTAAAGTACTAATAAACATCCGAATTTCCTGTCGGGAAAGATCTATTAGAACCTCTCGAGTCACTTTCATCGGCCAAATTAACAAGCTAGCGCCCATCTTTGTGCTCGAGACTTTGACAAGGAAGTTGAAAGCGAGTCGTCTCCCAGACCAGAGCCAGACGACACACATGCTAGCTAGCTACTAGCTTGGACTGCATACATGGATGACCGACGACGATGATGAATGCATGACTGGCCATGACAAGTACTATATATAGCGTAGTAAGAATTTTCAAGAGTGCTGCTAATTTTGGACTGGCCGTTCAACGTTGCTGACCCGACATGCATATGATGCACGTACGTACGTCCTCCACATGGTGCCCGTCACGCCGGTTGAAACTTGGATCCCATGCATCTAGGGGAGTGGTTGCGGTGCGTTGCAGAACGGATATAAAGATTTGAGGCATCTATCTACGTCGTTATCGTCGACTGTCGTCCCCAGCCAATCTAGCTACAACCACATGAGCCATGAAGCTTGACCGACTCGCGCGGTAGCACGTGCATGCATATATACGCGGTGAAGAAGCAGACCGCGAAGACCAGTCACGCCACTCCAGTCCAAGTGTCCAATGATCGAACCCAAGCTACCAAAAATAATTAAGTCTACACAGGCACGCACGCACAGTAGCCATTATCTACACTTCGGAGTTCACCGGTCGCGGTTAAAAATGGACTAGTTGAGATTCCAGCGCAGTTCGATCGAGATGTGGTGGTTGTTAATTTGTCCCCGTGCGTCCTCCTCCTTTTGTTGACGATCCAGAACAGAAGCTAGCTGTCTGCCCGGACAAAATGGCGACAGGGCCGGCCACGATGGATGTCCATGCAAGGCGACAATTCTAAGGCTGGCTGCCCGGTAGCCGGCCGTGAGAGGCGCCGCATCCGGCGGCACCACAGAACAGCTAGTCTGCTAGTGGCTCTCGTGTACCATAGTCGGCGGGAGCTGCACGGTCGTGCGCGCGCAGCTAGCAACCCCGGCCCAGTGGGATCGACTAGGACAAAAGATAGTGCTAATCTCGAGACGAACGTGATTTAGGAGCTTAATTACAGCTAGCAGCCATGGTGGCGTACGTGATAAGCGAGAGAGAGAGAGGGGTAGGTTAACTAATTACCACCGGAAGTGGCGCCGAGGACGTCGTCCCCGGCGACGTCCGGCCCTGGAATGGAGATCCACCTTGGTGGCCGAGCCCGGCGGGAGCACCGCGCAGCCATAAGAGCTGCACAGTCCCATGCGCGCAGCAGCCACCGGTGATCGAGGGACTAAAACGGCCAGGCTAGAGAGCTAATGTCGAGACGGCAAGCTTGCGCTTACCAGTGTTATAGTAGACTGTAGCTGGCGTACGAGCTTGCATAGATTCATGAAGCGAAAGACCATAATTATTAGAGAAGCAACTAGGGAGCGAGCTTACCGGCGGAAGCGGCGCCGACGACGTCCCCTTTGGAGTCCCCGAAATGGAGCTCCACCCTGGTGGCCGACCCCGGGTGCGCCGCGTAGTAGTCCTCCACCGCCATCTGAATGCCGGTCCGCCGCCGCAGCGACACCGCCGACGACCCCTTGTTCGCCCAGTCCAGGATCACCCCGACGCGGACCGGCACCGGCGCCGGCACGCTCTGCGCCGTCGCCACCCGCAGCGGCCCGATGAACGCGGCCACTACGAGCAGCAGCAGAGCGTAGAAGGAGGAGGGGGCGACGGGAGAAGAAGGTGAGAGCGCGCGCACCATGATCTCGCAACTTGGGAAGAAGCTACGGGATCGATGCGTGGATGATCAGTACCCTCTAGCGGCGCCGGCCGCGGTCGCTTTATAGGCGACGTGGATGGACGGACGGACCTCGCGGTACCGGCGATGGAAGTGGAACCTCGATTTGGTTTTGCGGTGGCGTACGGCGACGTTGCTCTTGAAAACCACTCGACTCTTGACTTTGACTTGTATGCGGGAGGTGGGCCACGTACGTGTACGTTCGACAGCTACGTGGCACCGCAGGAACCGGTCAAGAGAATGCAAATGGGAGGTCGGCGAGGAGTACTCCATGGTGAAAAGAGAGCGAAAAGCTCAGAGCTCTCGTCTTCTTTTAATCCCTCTCCTTGATCTAGCTAGCTAACTCTAGGGCTTAATAATTATCTGCTGGTCGATTGACTCTGCTAACTCTTACTATCGTGCACGAATTTTTTTACCAGGTTCAAAGAGGAATCATGTTCTTCGCTGTTGAAAACATGCACCACAAACATTCTTTACAGAAATGGGATGACCGCGGGGTACATTTACGTAGTGTGTACACAGGACGTGCGGCAAGCACCGACCATGCCCACGACTTTGCTGACCCGTTGAAGACGTCTGTCGAAATGCACGGGGGTCAAAATTTAAGAGCAGCTGCTATACAGAATCTTCTGGAGTACTTTACATATGGTGCGCTTTGTCAAGCCCCGGATTTGCATGGTAGCAGGTGGTTCTGTTAATTGGCCCGTCTTGTTGGACAATTAACAGTACAATATGCCTTGGAAGTACCTACCTCTAAGGCTTCATCGAGAAAAAACCTACCCTCTAGGAGACAAGATATATAGATTACCCCAAATATGAGAATTTTAGGTCACTAGCTAGCTTGCTTCACGCCACTTGTTAAGCTGCTGTGCGCATTCTATACTCAGCTCGATCGAAGAACGACATGCGAAATTTCCCAGCGTAATCCAGCATCTACACGACTACAAACAAGAATGTCACCCGCAGAAAAAGAATATAAAACGCACACGGATGTCAAACTTCGTCCCATAATTTCCAATTTTGATCCTGACCTACTACTCGCTTATTCAGAAAGTCCACTGGTTGCATGAAAGAGATGTGCAAGGTTCAAAGTGTGCCTGCCTGAATATTATGCGTCGACCTTTTGGAGAAAAAAGTGCGGATCTTTTCCTAGCGCCCCAGCTCAAACGTCATGGACGGCGACGCTACAAGTACGTAGAAAATACACTCGACGGTGGTGCCATGTATGTATATTGATGGGTGGAGCAAAGATACATACTTTTAAAATGCAAAAAGTCAACTTGGAGAAGATATGTATAATGTACTACTCAATCCTATGCAGCGACGTATCGCTCAATGCGCTAAAGATCGTGAAACTTAGGCCGTGTTCGGCTCCTCTCCGCTCCGTGGACTGGGCTCCCGAAGCGGATTAGTCTCTAGCTAATTTTCAAGGAGTGGCTAAAATCGAACTCTACAACTCCACGGAGGGATTCCGAACGGGGCCTTATTAGATGAAAGTTAGTAGTTAATCTGATCGATTGGTAGATCAGCCGAAGTTGGCCGGTGACCAGTCGTTGGTGCAATGTACTCTTTGGCCTCGGTAAACTAATATAAAAGCGTTTAGTAATCTAAATGTTTTTATTATATTAGTTTACAGAGGGAGTACTACGCAACAGGCCAATGCCGCGAAAATTAGTGAAAACAAAAGAAGCATGAAAACGAAAGAAACACACAGTGTGTACTACGCAGTGGAGCTGTGCCGATACAGAAGCATGCAATGAAGCGACGTCGATTTCTTTGCCCAACATTCTGGGTTTATAATTACAAAGAAAGACTAACTGATTCAGTTATAGGCGGCATGCATTCTCCTGGCCACAGGACTCCGTGTGGAAATTTCCGTAGAGTTTCCTTCTGATCAGCATGCGTGCCGCCAGTTAACATCACGGAAGATCTTTGTGGATTTCGCACCGCGTAAACATATCCTCTGCCTCTGAAATCCGGATATAATACGGTATTCACTGTCTGCTTGTCTGTAGGTTTCACTGTCTGTATGTCTGTCTGCCTGTCTTTCCCTAACTGACCTGAATCTGTGGCTGAAGGATGACCATGGATTATTAGGCTACCGATGGACGGTGAAGTTGCGTGGCAAATCCACATGGATGGACGTCATGTTTTTTTTTATTAAAAGAGGGGATTTCCCTCCGATTTCATTAACGAAACCAACGGCATAAACAGAGGTTCACAACAGCATCAGTCTCCCCGGGCATACATAAATCCAAAAAGCCAGCAAATGAAAATCTACAAGCAACTGAGGCAAAACAAGCCAGGGGAAAGAAATCACTACAAACTGCCTAGTCACCAGCAGCTCCCAGTCTTCTCATCCCAGGGCTCCACCCTTGCGACGCCTTGTAAACTTCAGTTGCCACCCGCTCTATTATTTTTGCTCCTAGCATCAGCATTTTTTTCCCTGGGTATTTTTTCTGCAAAATAGACCAATCAATAATCCAGTTACACGTACTCCTGACAATAGTCATAGGATCGTTAGAACTTTTTGATCTAAATATCACATCATTCCTGCATTTTCAGATGGACCAAAACATTGCAGACATCCCCACAATCACAAGTTGTCTTTGTGTTTGCTGGAATGTTTTCATGTAATTAAGCTTCAGCGTAGATGGCTTTGAATGAACGAATGACTGACGCGTGCATCCTAGACACTGTCTGAGGAAAACTTAATTCTAATTGGGGTCTAGTTTGAACGTCCGAAAATGACTTGACTGAAGAAGATCATGTCTCGATCCTGTGCGCATGTGCGTTGGTGACCGACTTGCCCGGGACTTGGGCGCCCCTCCAAGTGGGCTGATTTTGTTGACTAAACTTGCACGTACAGTAGGAGTACGTACGTACGTGCGTGCATCGCAGAGACAAGAATGGAAGAACATTCGTGACTTGTCGACCAGAGTTGCGTACAGCTCTGCTCTGCAGACCCTCGGCAGCAGGGTTAAAAATTTGAACGAAATTTCAGTGAAATTTCTAAAGTTTCGCATATATCAACGGGGTCCAAAAAATTCTTAACCTCAAAATTTCAAGGCAAATTCAAACTGATTTCAAAATAAATTTTAATTATATTTGAATTCTTTAAAATTAAGTGAAATTTGAAATCTTAAAATCCAAAACAATTTCCAAAATATGCGAAATTTCCAAAATTTCGCATATTTCAGTGAGGTTCGAAATTATTTTGTTTCAAAGATTAAAAAAAAACCTTGCTCGGCAGCCTCTGAGAGGCGCTGCGCTCTCCCTGCTCTGCCGGTCACAGGCCGTCCGATCCGTACTCCAAGAGATCTCTGCCGTCCTTCAACTTGTTCAAGATACATTTCCCCTTTTCAATTTTTCCCCGGGTACTTTTTATACATAGTAGGAGAAAAAAAGGGATGATCAACTGTGGTGTTCAGTGTGTACAATGGACGTCTGCGCTCAAGACAACGGACAGGACCTGGGTTGGGTTCGTGCCCCCGAATAAGCTCCTTTGCACAAAGTCAAAAGAGCAAAGAGAAATTTTTGAAAGTGCAGCTAGCCAGTACTCCAATGAATTGGCTGGTCGCGTTGGAAGCACGTATGAAATCAGTGTACCTGCCCTGCCTCTAGCTAGGAGATCAAGATCCTAGAGCACAGTGTGTACCGAAGCATCTCACTAATGCGGACGTTTCATCTTTCCTTTTGTTTAGGTTAGCTACATTTCGTTTTTGTAGTGGATGCATGGAATAATAGACGAAATTCCACCGAGTTTTCAAGCATCAGTCTAACTTCCCAGGATGTCAAACTCTTTCTCTCTCTCTCATCAAAAGAATATCAAACCCTGTCCCATAATTGCCACTTGAACTGGAGTACTCACTTGCTGATTCAGAAAGTGCGTTTAGTTAGCAGTATCTCTTTTGCTGGGCCGGAGAAGACTAGTAATGGACTTGATGGGTACAAAGTGCTTCACTAGTGTGCCCACCAGTCTTGCTTTGCTTGTCGGTTTGTCGCTCATGCATGTGTACGCTACTGGTAAAGAAAAGATTTTTCCATGTAGTATATTAATAGGGGATGCAAAGAGATAAACTTTTGAATGCAAAGTCAACTTCGTTAGGACAATGTGTGTACACCATTTTGTGCATGTTCGTTAATCAGCTGCCGATGGATGCAGATATTTAGCTCGAAACTTGCAGGCCAAGTTCAGATCAGCCTTGGTCGCTTTTCGCTCCTCTGTACGCGACTGGGAATTTATGCCGCCAAAATTTACAACGAAATAAGGGATTGAAAATGAGGCTGCGCCACTGCTTGCAACCGTAGCTGTTTTGTGCATGAAGCACACCATTACATAACACAAAATACTCCTATTGGTCTTCCATCGTGCGGAAATTTCCGTAGCATTTAACATCACCGCAATACTGGAAATTTCATCTCCCGTGATTAAACAACTTCGTTTGCAAAAGTCTGAATCTAGCAAGTACGTCTCGCCGTGTTTTCCCTTACCTGAATGAGGACCGTGGAAGGATTAAGAGCAGCATTCCACATGCATGGAACGATCTTCTACAAGGAGATTTCTGAATTACAGCGTGTGCATCGTGCCACAAAATACACGACGCGCTAGCAAAATTACTTGCCTTGCACTAGCAAAATTAAACAATATTTACCTAGGACAAGATAAACTAAAATAGACTCCTTGAAAGGTCCGAAATATGACTTGACTGAAGAAGTATGCAGTGACCAACTTGTTCAGTCTTGGGTACTTCAAGTGGGGTGTTTTTTCGCTGATCTTCCGGAGCGTAAGACGTTTTTGATTCGTCAGTCTCTAATTCATGAATTTGGTCAATCTTACCCACCTCCAACTTCCTTGCACGTTTGAAATCCAGTTCAACTGGGGAAAACCATCAAATGCTCCCCATTTGTCATATCTATCTATCATATATAAAAAGTATTTAACAGGTTAACCAGAAAAAGAAAAATTAAAAGACTAGAAAATCCCATAAAAATCAATAACTTAGGGCATCTTCAACAACAACCCATAAATTTTCTCCCGCATCCGTTCGCGGACAGAGTGAGGCCAGTCCATGGATACAGATGTGGGAGACCGCCATCTAACGCTAGCCGCATACGTTTCGATCCATATTTTGACAAATCAGACAAAATTCATGCAAACCGGTCGATATTCATCAAAGTTCCGATAAAAAATAGCACAAATCATCCATACATAACATGCAAGTTAAGTCTAGTACAACAAGGTCTCAAATTCGACTAGAACCCGGATGTCCAACAGGTTTTTCATGAACGGACCATGTCGTCCCACACATACTTCCTCTTCAGCTTCATCCAAGAGTGTGCTCACGTAGATGGCCGTCCCTCTGTCCTGTGGTACATATTGAAAGTGGGAGCAATTAGCTAGAGTAGCTCCATGCAGAGTATTATAGACATAGTAATTTGCAAAATACATATGGATCTGAATGTTGCAGACCCGTAGACTATACTTTTCTCACAAGCAAAACATGATCACTCTTTGGGTGTTAATCACATAGCGATGTGAACTAGATTATTGACTCTAGTAAACCCTTTGGGTATTAGTCACATGAAGATGTGAACTAATCACATAAAGATGTGAACTATTGGTGTGTCACATGACAATGTGAACTAGATTATTGACTCTAATACAAGTGGGAGACTGAAGGAAATATGCCCTAGAGGCAATAATAAAGTTGTTGTTTATATTTCATCATGATGAATGTTTATTATTCATACTAAAATTGTATTAACCGGAAACTTAATACATGTGTGAATACATAGACAAACAGAATATCCTTAATATGTCTCTACTTGACTAGCTCGTTAATCAAAGATGGTTAAGTTTCCTAGCCAAAGACATGTGTTGTCATTTGATAAACGTGATCACATCATTATAGAATGATGTGATGGACTAGATCCATCCATTAGCTTAGCACTATGATCGTTTAGTTTATTGCTATTGCTTTCTTCATAACTTATGCATGTTCCTATGACTATGAGATTATGCAACTCCCGAATACCGGAGGAACACTTAGTGTGCTATCAAACGTCACAACATAACTGGGTGATTATAAAGATGCTCTACAGGTCTCTCCGATGGTGCTTGTTGAGTTGCCATAGATCGAGATTAGGATTTGTCACTCCGATTGTCAAAGAGGTATCTCTAGGCCCTCTCGGTAATGCACATCACTATAAGCCTTGCAAGCAATGTGACTAATGAGTTAGTTGCAGGATGTTGCATTAAGGAACGAGTAAAGAGACTTGCCGGTAACGAGATTGAACTAGGTATGATGATACCGACAATCGAATCTTGGGCAAGTAACATACTGATGACAAAGGGAACAACGTATATTGTTATGCGGTTTGACCGATAAAGATCTTCGTAGAATATGTAGGAGCCAATATGAGCATCCAGGTTCCGCTATTGATTATTGACCGGAGATGTGTCTCGGTCAAGTCTACATGGTTCTCGAACCCGTAGTGTCCGCACGCTTAACGTTCGATGACGATTTGTATTATGAGTTATGTGATTTGATGTACCAAAGGTTGTTTGGAGTCCCGGATGAGATCACAGACATGACGAGGAGTCTCGAAATGGTCGAGACATAAAGATCGATATATTGGAAGGCTATATTTGGACATCGGAAAGGTTCCGAGTGATTCGGGTATTTTTCGGAGTACCGGAGAGTTACGGGAATTCGCCAGGGGAAGTAGTGGGCCTTAATGGGCCATACGGGAAAGGAGAGAAGGGCCTCAAGGGGTGGCCGCGCGCCCCCCCATGGCAAGTCCGAATTGGACTAGGGAGGGGGCGACGCCCCCATCTCTTTCCTTCTCCCTCTCCTACTCCTTCCCTCTCTCCTCTCTTGGAAAAGGAAGGGGACTCCAACTAGGATTGGGAATCCTAGTTGGACTCCCCCTATAGGCGCGCCCCTCCTAGGCCGGCCTCCTCTTCCTCCCTCCTTTATATACGTGGGCAGGGGGCACTCATAGACACACAAGTTGATTTCTTAGCCGTGTGCGGTGCCCCCCTCCACAGTTTTCCACCTCGGTCATATTGTCGTAGTGCTTAGGCGAAGCCCTGCGTCGGTAACTTCATCATCACCGTCACCACGCCGTCGTGCTGATGAAACTCTTCCTCGGCCTCAGCTAGATCTAGAGTTCGAGGGACTTCACCGAGTTGAACATGTGCAGATCGCGGAGGTGCCGTGCATTCGGTACTTGATCGGTTGGATCGCGAAGACGTTCGACTACATCAACCGCGTTACTAACGCTTCCACTTTCGTTCTACGAGGGTACGTGGACACACTCTCCCCGCTTGTTGCCATGCTTCTCCTAGATAGATCTTGCATGATCGTAGGATTTTGTTTTGAAATACTATGTTCCCCAATAGGTACACCTATCACAGATCCGAAGGCAGGATATTCGTTGCTAAGAATGGATCCTTTCTAGAGAAGGAGTTTCTCTCAAAAGAAGTGAGTGGGAGTAAAGTAGAACTTGATGAGGTAACTATACCTGCTCCCTTATTGAAAAGTAGTTCATCATAGAAATCAGTTCCAGTGATTCCTACACCAATTAGTGAGAAAGCTAATGATGATGATCATGAAACTTCTGATTAAGTTACTATCAAACCTCGTAGGTCAATCAGAATAAGATTTGCACCAGAGTGGTACGGTAATCCTGTTCTGGAAGTCATGTTACTTGACCATGATGAACTTACGAACTATGAGGAAGCGATGATGAGCCCAGATTACGCAAAATGGCTTGAGGCCATGAAATCTGAGATGAGATCCATGTATGAGAACAAAGTATGGACTTTGGTTGACTTGCCCGATGATCGGCAAGCCATAGAGAATAAATGGATCTTCAAGAAGAAGACTGGCATTGACGGTAATGTTACTGTCTACAAAGCTCGACTTGTTGCGAAAGGTTTTCGACAAGTTCAAGGAGTTGACTATAATGAGACCTTCTCACCCGTAGTGATGCTTAAGTCCGTCTGAATCATGTTAGCAATTGCCGCATTTTATGATTATGAAGTTTGGCAAATGGATGTCAAAACTACATTCCTTAATGGATATCTTAAAGAAGAGTTGTATATGATGCAACCAGAAGGTTTTGTCGATCCAAAAGATGCTAACAAAGTGTGTAAACTCCAGCGATCCATTTATGGACTGGTGCAAGCATCTCGGAGTTGGAATATACGCTTTGATAGTGTGATCAAAGCATATGGTTTTATACAGACTTTTGGAGAAGTCTGTATTTACAAGAAAGTGAGTGGGAGCTCTGTAGCATTTCTGATATTATATGTGGATGACATATTGTTGATTGGAAATGATACTGAATTTCTGAATAGCATAAAAGGATACTTGAATAAGAATTTTTCAATGAAAGACCTCGGTGAAGCTGCTTATATATTGGGCATCAAGATCTATAAAGATAGATCAAGACGCTTAATTGGACTTTCACAAAGCAAATACCTTGATAAATTTTTAAAAAAGTTCAAAATGGATCAAGCAAAGAAAGGGTTCTTGCCTGTGTTACAAGGTGTGAAGTTGAGTTAGACTCAATGCCCGACCACTGCAGAAGATAGAGAAAAAAATGAAAGTCATTCCCTATGCTTCAGCCATAGGTTCTATCATGTATACAATGTTGTGTACCAGACCTAATGTGTGCCTTGCTATTAGTTTAGCAGGGAGGTACCAAAGTAATCCAGGAGTGGATCACTGGACAACGGTCAAGACTATCCTGAAATACGTGAAAAGGACTAAGGATATGTTTCTCGTTTATGGAGGTGACAAAGAGCTCATCGTAAACGGTTACGTCCATGCAAGCTTTGACACTGATCCGGATGACTCTAAGTCACAAACCGGATACGTATTTTTATTGAATGATGGAGCTGTCAGTTGGTGTAGTTCTAAGCAAAACGTCGTGGCGGGATCTACGTGTGAAGCGGAAGACATAGCTGCTTCGGAAGCAGCAAATCAAGGAGTCTGGATGAAGGAGTTCATATCCGATCTAGGTATCATACCTAGTGCATCGGGTCCAATAAAAATCTTTTGTGACAATACTGATGCAATTGCCTTGACAAAGGAATCCAGATTTCACAAGAGAACCAAGCACATCAAGAGACGCTTCAATTCCATCCACGATCAAGTCTAGGAGGGAGACATATAGATTTGCAAGATACATGCGGATTTAAATGTTCCAGACCCGTTGACTAAGCCTCTATCACGAGCAAAACATGATCAACACCAAGACTCCATGGGTGTTAGAATCATTACAATGTAATCTAGATTATTGACTCTAGTGCAAGTGGGAGACTGAAGGAAATATGCCCTAAAGGCAATAATAAATTTGTTATTTATATTTCCTTATATCATTATAAATGTTTATTATTCATGCTAGAATTGTATTAACCGGAAACTTAGTACATGTGTGAATACATAGACAAACAGAGTGTCACTAGTATGCCTCTACTTGACTAGCTCGTTAATCAAAGATGGTTAAGTTTCCTAGCCATAGACATGAGTTGTCATTTTATGAACGGGATCACATCATTAGAGAATGATGTGATTGACTTGACCCATCCGTTAGCTTAGCATTATGATCGTTTAGTTTATTGCTATTGCTTTCTCCATAACTTATACATGTTTCTATGACTATGAGATTATGCAACTCCCGAATACCGGAGGAACACTTAGTGTGCTATCAAACGTCACAATGTAACTGGGTGATTATAAAGATGCTCTACATGTGTGTCCGATGGTGTTTGTTGAGTTGGCATAGATCGAGATTAGGATTTGTCACTCCGATTGTCGGAGAGGTATCTCTGGGCCCTCTCGGTAATGCACATCACTATAAGCATTGCAAGCAATGTGACTAATAAGTTAGTTGCGGGATGTTGCATTAAGGAACGAGTAAAGAGACTTGCCGGTAATGAGATTGAACTAGGTATGATGATACCGACAATTGAATCTTGGGCAAGTAACATACTGATGACAAAGGGGACAAACATATGTTGTTATGCGGTTTGGCCGATAAAGATCTTCGTAGAATATGTAGGAACCAATATGAGAATCCAGGTTCCGCTATTGGTTATTGACCTGAGATGAGTCTCGGTCATGTCTACATAGTTCTCAAACATGTAGGGTCCGCACGCTTAACGTTCGATGATGATATATATATTATGAGTTATGTGATTTGATGTACCTAAGATAGTTCGGAGTCCCTGATGTGATCACAGACATGACGATGAGTCTCAAAATGGTCGAGACATAAAGATTGATATATTGGAAGGCTATGTTTGGACACCGGAAAGGTTTCAGATAGGTTCGGGCATTTTCCGGAGTACCGGGGGGTTACCGGAACCTCCAGGGAGTTAATGGGCATTAATGGGCCATGGTGGGAGAGAGGAGGAGGCGACCAAGTGGGAGGCACGCTCCCCCCATGCCCAATCCAAATTGGGAGGGGGGTCTGGCCCCCTTTCCTTCTCTCCCTCTCCCTCTTCCTTCTTCTCCTACTCCAACTGGGGAAGGGGGGAAACCGACTCCTACTAGGAGTAGGAACCCCCCCCCCCTTGGGGCGTGCCATAGGAGGCCGGCCCTCCCCTATTCCATTCCTTTATATACGGGGGAGGGGGCACCCCATAGACACACAAGTTGATCTCTTAGCCGTGTACGGTGCCCCCCTGCACAGATTTCCACCTCGGTCATATTGTCGTAGTGCTTAGGCGAAGCCCTGCGTCGGTAACTTCATCATCACCGTCAACACGGCGTCGTGCTGACGAAACTCTCCCTCGGCCTCAATTGGATCTAGAGTTCAAGGGACATCACCGAGCTGAACGTGTGCAGATCACGGAGGTGCCGTGCGTTCGGTACTTGATTGGTTGGATCACGAAGACGTTCAACTACATCAACCGCGCTACTTAACGCTTCCGCTTTTGGTCTACGAGGGTACGTAGACACACTCTCCCCTCTCGTTGCTATGCATTCCTAGATAGATCTTGCGTGATCGTATGATTTTTTTTTGAAATACTGCGTTCCCCAACAGTCTAATCACCCCCCCTCTAGACATACTTTCAATCCTACAGGAGTGTACTGGGTACAAACGGCTCCAGGGCGGAAAGCTCCATCAGGACGGCGAGCAGGCGCGTCGGTGTTGGTTGCGGATGTCCGGCAATGCCTTTGTGGCGGCCGGAGATTAGCAACAACAGCGACAGAGGTGGAGGGTGCAGATGCAAAGCAAAGGGAAAAGGGGCGAAGTGGAAGGAAATGGGACTGGGAGGGGGATTGGGTGGGCCGAGGGTGTCGGAGTCCTACATTTCGGGTGTCCAAACTCCCGCAAACCTCCCACACTTTTGTCTCCAGTCTGCGGGAGAAATCGCGTCCGAACTGCCCGCAGACCGATATAGGTCGGCATTGAATGGCTTTCACGATCCGGACAACGTGATCCGAACGATTGCAGAAGGTTTGCAGGTCGGCGTTAGAGATGGCTTTATGGCCGTTGATTTAGTAAATAGCAAACCATGTCCAATAGATCTTCCACGTCGAACAGAAAGCCCTGCCAAACAAGTTGTTGATGAGTTAGATACCAAGGATCAGAGCCAGCATGGCGACGATGAGGACTCTGATGATGATGATGATGATGCAGATTATCGAGTTATTTTTCATGGTAAAAATAGGTATGCATAATTCTTCAGGCAACTGGCCAACATATGTAACTTCAGGCAGCGGATGTAGACGTCCCTCACACAGGTGTTGCCAATGCTGAAGCGTCGGACAGTTGAGTAACAAATGATGAAGGCATGCTTGTCCATGCGGGCGATGAACTTGTTATCAAGTCCCATATTATGCTGAGTGTGACTTCTCACACGGCATCAGGCCATTCATGGGATGGCATGCTTAGCCTGCGATATATGACAGACAAGCAAGTCGAGGCGGCCAGAGAATCTTCAGTCAAAATATGTGGTGCTCATCTTGTGAATACTTTGACTTACCAGAGGCGTAAGAAATCGAAGCTACCTGCCCCGTCCAGTTTCACCACTTGAGCCTGCCCTACCTTTAGAGGCCGATATTCATCTATCTATCAAGAAAATCATCGTAAAAGAGCTTGGGATCCGTGTGACTGACAAGGGCATCAATGAGATCATCCCACCCCACTCCGACGAAGCAGGATCCACGCAGGTGATCTATCACTGTATTTTTTTACTTCTTTTTTCAGTATTATTTTTGTCATTTGTACATGGTTATTGTAGTGGACACTTCATGGTAAGTTTAGCTGTTGTTGTATGATAATTTGAGTAGTATAACCTGTATAACTTGTACCTATATTGTTTTCCCCTTTTTGTTTCTAAAGTTTTCTCCAAACACTTTTTTGACTACTTTTTTTGTGCGGGGCACCTGCCAAACAAGTTGATACACCTAAGGCGTCATCTAGTGTCTCGCGAACAAGGTATTTCCATTTTATGAGGTATCCATTTTTTCTTCTTTGTTTCAATATAAAATACTTTCCAATTTGGTTCTATCTTTTGAGTTTCCAATCTTTTGTTTCTGTTTGCAACAGGTCTCACGTAAGCACCAAAGTAGATGAGAAATCGTGCGATACGACATCGAGGTGATTCTCGTGTTCTTGACTCTTTTCCTAGTGCTACTTCTTTCTTCAACATATATTACTTAGTCAAAATAAACTAATATTTTACATTTGTAGTATCTGATATCTTGATTATTCAACATAGTTAACTTAGTCAAAATAGGTTGGTAATTTTTATTTTTAGCATCTGATAACTTATTTCTTCAACACAGATAATTTAGTCAAAATATGACGGTAATTTACATAATTAGCATCTGATAACTTATTTTTTCGACATAGCTAACTTAGTCAAAATAGGCTGGTAATCTACATAACTAACATTTGGTAACTTATTTCTTCCACATAGATAATTTAGTCAAAATAGACTGGTAATCTATATAACTATTCCCTCCGTCCGGTTTTATTGGCCCAAATACAAGATTGACATGACCAAGACAACCTGTAATTAGGTGTGTTATGCTAGGCACTACCCCCACCAACTGCTGCAACGACCACCGTCGCTGATGTGGTAGAAGAACTTGCGGATGTGGTCGCTAACACTAAAGCTCAAGATTCTGGATCTGTCATCATGGCCCCTGTTGCGGGAGCGGCTGAAGTAAGAGCAACTCTAGCAGACCCCGCATCCCGTCGGCCCACAAAACTCGTTTGCAGTTCGCACAAAACAGCTTTTGTGGGCCGGCGCGGGTTGGCACAAATGCAGACCCCCAAACGGATCCGTAAAAAAAATCACGGAATATGCTTTTTTACGAGTCGGCTATGCGGGTTCTGCTCTTTGCGCCGTTGCATCCCCGCATATCACCAGCCCACAAATATCAAATCTAATATAATTCAACAATCAAAAACAAACTGAATTATTCAAATCAAACATAAAACAATAATCATCCGCATTACAAATAATTATTCAAATCACCGTAGCAAACTTAAATATGCAATACAAAACTTGTCATGAAAACAAATACAAATGAATACAAAAATTAGTCACTGTCCAGCCCTTTGCCAATGGTGCAATACAAAACTTGTCATGAAGATACTCCGGACCAAAGACACGGACGATCACTTTCGCAAATCTACGCACAGACTCGATTGTGATATCTTCACCAATGCGAAGATACTCATCGGCATAGTCAGCCGGAACGCCATATGCAATCACCCGCATAACTGCAGAGATTTTTTGATATGCACTAAATCCCTTTAAGCCCGCGACATTCCTTCTTTGAGTAAAATACCGGCAATTTGCCTCGCAAGCTTCAACAAGTTTCACAAAGAGGGACCGACGCATTCGGTGCCTTCTGCGGAAGAGGTGTGCAAGATATGTAGGATTCTCCGCAAAATAACATCTTGTTCCCAAGATGGCGATTCCAAGGAATGCACAGACGCCCGACAGTAGATCCTCGCCTCCTCTTCCGGTACTCGTCTTCATGCTCCTTCACGGCAAGCGCCATGACTAATGTTTGCTGCCGAAAGGTCGCAAGCATGGTCTCCACATCCGAGTCGTCTGAATCGGACGAATCGGATAGCAAGAACTTCTCGCACGGGGTCAACTCCATCTACACGCACACCGGCGCGTCAATCTACTACACAGCTCGCAAAAATCACAAAAAAGAAACTAACCGGTGGCGAGTGATCCCGGGCGGCGACGAGGGGGGTGCGCTCGGCGGTGGTCGATCCCCAGCGGCGGCGGCGAACGAGGGCGGCTCTTCTCGCCGGATCCAGAGGGGCGGTGCAGCGGCTCGGCGCGGGAGGGTGTGGGGCGGCCCCGCGGAGCGATTCTGCCCGCAGATATGGCCGAAATTGCCGGCGGCGGGCGGGCGGAAGCAAGGCGGGCGGCCGCGGAAGGAGGGGGAAAAGAGCGCGGGGCTGAAATGTCCCTCCCGCCAACTGCTTCTCTGTGATGTAGGGCACCGCAGCCGCGAGGGGGAAACCCGCGTTTTCCCGAGTTGGGGTCGGGAATTTGCCGCGCCCCCCAAAATTTTTTGCGGGCCGGGGCAGGATGCGGGGTCTGGCCGGGTAGGCTTTCCGGCCCGTACCCGCATTTTGGCGGTTATTTTGTGGGTCGGGGGCGGATGCGGGGTCTGCTAGAGTTGCTCTAAGCACAAGAGGACAAATTGCTGCTGCAACCTGATATTCCAAGTGCGAGGAATTTTCTTAGCACTTTCTAGTGATGGAACTTTGGATGTTCACTCGCCTAAATCTTGCAGCCTAATTGTGTCCATGTGCACCATTTTTGATGTGTTGTTTCACCTGACATATCTCTACTCCTAATGGAGCAGTTGGTAGTCTCCGCCGATCAATTTTCGTCCCACCTACCATGGTTTTTTTGTCCCACCTTCGCTGGGTTTTTTCGTAGATTTTTTTCGTCCCCTCCCCCACTTCATCGGTTTATATCAGGTAATAATTTTTGCACTTTCTTTGGTAGGTGCTTGATGTCTACTACAAAACCTTCTTCTTGTAGACGTTGTTGGGCCTCCAAGTGCAGAGGTTTGTAGGACAGTAGCAAATTTCCCTCAAGTGGATGACCTAAGGTTTATCAATCCATATGAGGCGTAGGATGAAGATGGTCTCTCTCAAGCAACCCTGCAACCAAATAACAAAGAGTATCTTGTGTCCCCAACACACCCAATACAATGGTAAATTGTATAGGTGCACTAGTTTGGCGAAGAGATGGTGATACAAGTGGTATATGAATGGAAGATAATAGTTTTTGTAATCTGAAAATATAAAAACAGCAAGGTAATTAATGATAAAAGTGAGCGTAAATGGTATTGCAATGCGTTGAAACAAGGCCTAGTGTTCATACTTTCACTAGTGCAAGTTCTCTCAACAATAATAACATAATTGGATCACATAACTATCCCTCAGCATGCAAAAAAGAGTCACTCCAAAGTCACTAATAGCGGAGAACAAACGAAGAGATTATGGCAGGGTACGAAACCACCTCAAAGTTATTCTTTCCAATCAATCCGTTGGGCTATTCCTATAAGTGTCAGAAACAGCCCTAGAGTTCGTACTAGAAAACACCTTAAGACACAAATCAACCAAAACCCTAATGTCACCTAGATACTCCAATGTCACCTCAAGTATCCGTGGGTATGATTATACGATATGCATCACACAATCTCAGATTCATCTATTCAACCAACACATAGAACCTCAAAGAGTGCCCCAAAGTTTCTACCGGAGAGTCAAGACGAAAACGTGTGCCAACCCCTATGCATAGATTCCCAAGCTCATGGAACCCGCAAGTTGATCACCAAAACATACATCAAGTGGATCATAGAATACACCATTGTCACCACAGGTATCCCACGCAAGACATACATCAAGTGTTCTCAAATCCTTAAAGACCCAATCCGATAAGATAACTTCAAAGGGAAAACTCAATCCATTACAAGAGATTAGAGGGGGAGAAACATCACAAGATCCAACTATAATAGCAAAGCTCGCGATACATCAAGATCGTGCCACCTCAAGAACATGAGAGAGAGAGATCAAACACATAGCTACTGGTACATACCCTCAGCCCCGAGGGAGAACTAGTCCCTCCTCATCATGGAGAGCACCGGGATGATGAAGATGGCCACCGGAGAGGGATTCCCCCTCCGGTAAGGTGCCGGAACGGGTCTAGATTGGTTTTCGATGGCTACGGAGGCTTCTAGTGGTGGAACTCCCGATCTATTGTGTTCCCCGAAGTTTTTAGGGTATATGAGTATATATGGGAGGAAGAAGTACGTCGGTGGACCTCCGGGTTGTCCACGAGGCAGGGGGCGCGCCCAGGGGGGTGGGTGCACCCCCACCCTCGTGGGTAGCTCGGGACTCTCCTGGTCCAACTCCGATACTCCGTGGGCTTCTTCTGGTCCAAAAATAAGTTCCGTGAAGTTTCAGGTCAATTGGACTCCGTTTGATTTTCCTTTTCTGCGATACTCTAAAACAAGGAAAAACAGAAACTGGCACTGGGCTCTAGGTTAATAGGTTAGTCCCAAAATCATATAAAATAGCATATAAATGCATATAAAACATCCAAGGTTGATAATATAATAGCATGGAACAATAAAAAATTATAGATACGTTGGAGACGTATCAGCATCCCCAAGCTTAATTCCTGCTCGTCCTCGAGTAGGTAAATGATAAAAACAGAATTTTTGATGTGAAATGCTACCTAACATATCTATCCATGTAGTTCTCTTTATTGTGGCAAGAATATTCAGATAAATAAGATTCAAGACAAAAGTTTAATATTGACATAAAAGCAATAATACTTCAAGCATACTAACTAAGCAATTATGGCCAAAGAAAGTTCATCCCTACAAAATCATATAGTTTAGCCATGCTCCATTTTCGTCACACAAGAATGCTCTCATCATGCACAACGCCGATGACAAGCCAAGCAATTGTTTCATACTTTAGTAATCTCAAACTTTTTTCAACTTTCACACAATACATGAGCGTGAGCCATGGATATAACACTATGGGTGGAATAGAATATAATGAGGGGGTTATGTGGAGAAGACAAAAAGGAGAAAGTCTCACATCGACGCGGCTAATCAATGGGCTAGGGAGCTTGCTCACGAAGACCTAGGGCACTTGAGGAGGCCCATTATTGGAATATACAAGCCAAGTTCTATAACGAAAATTTCCCCTAGTATATGAAAGTGACAACATAAGAGACTCTCTATCATGAAGATCTTGGTGCTACTTTGAAGCACAAGTGTGGTAAAAGGATAGTAACATTGTCCCTTCTCTCTTTTTCTCTCATATTTTTTTGGGCCTTCTTTTTTTATGGTCTTTCTCTTTTTTTGGGCCTTCCCTTTTTTTATCTGGCCTTTCTCTTTTTGGGGGGGGGGGACAATGCTCTATTAATGATGATCATCACACTTCTATTTATTTACAACTCAAAGATTACAACTCGATACTAGAACAAGATATGACTCTATATGAATGCCTCTGGCGGTGTACTGGGATTGCGATGAATCAAGAGTGACATGTATGAAAAATTATGAACGGTGGCTTGGCCACAAATACGATGTCAACTACATGATCATGCAAAGCAATATGACAATGATGATGCGTGTCATAATAAACGGAACAGTGAAAAGTTGCATGGCAATATATCTCGGAATGGCTATGGAAATGCCATAATAGGTAGGTATGGTGGCTGTTTTTAGGAAGATATAAGGAGGTTTATGTGTGATAGAGCGTATCATATCACGGAGTTTGGATGCACCGGCGAAGTTTGCACCAACTCTCAATGTGAGAAAGGGCAATGCACGGTACCGAATAGGCTAGCAATGATGGAAGGGTAAGAGTGCGTATAATCCATGGACTCAACATTAGTCATAAAGAACTCACATACTTATTGCAAAAATCTAGAAGTCATCAAAAACCAAGCACTACGCGCATGCTCCTAGGGGGATAGATTGGTAGGAAAAGACCATCACTCATCCCCGACCGCCACTCATAAGGAGGACAATCAAAGAACACCTCATGTTTCAAATTTGTTACATAACGTTTACCATACGTGCATGCTACGGGACTTGCAAACTTCAACAAAAGTATTTTTCAAATTCACAACTACTCAACTAGCACAACTTTGATATCACTACCTCCATGTCTCAAAAGAATCATCAAGCATCAAACTTCTCATAGTATTCAATGCACTTTATATGAAAGTTTTTATTATATCCCTCTTGGATGCCCATCTTATTAGGACTAAATTCATAACCAAAGCAAATTACCATGGTGTTTAGGACTCTCAAAATAATATAAGTGAAGCATGAGAGTTCATCTATTTCTATAAAATAAAACCACCACCGTGCTCTAAAAGGATATAGGTGAAGCACTAGAGCAAATGACAAACTACTACGAAAGATATAAGTGAAGATCAATGAGTAGTCGAACAATTATGCAACTATATGAAGACTCTCTAACATTTAATAATTTCAGATCTTGGTATTTTATTCAAATATCAAGCAAAACAAAATGAAATAAAATGACGCTCCAAGCAAAACACATATCATGTGGTGAATAAAAATATAGCTCCAAGTAAAGTTACCGATGAACGAAGACGAAAGAGGGGATGCCTTCCGGGGCATCCCCAAGCTTAGGCTCTTAGTTGTCCTTGAATAGTACCTTGGTGTTCCTTGGGCATTCCCAAGCTTAGGCTCTTGCCACTCCTTATTCCATAGTCCATCGAATCTTTACCCAAAACTTGAAAACTTCACAACACAAAACTTAACAGAAAACTCGTAAGCTCTGTTAGCGAAAGAAAACAAAACACCAATTCAAGGTACTGTAATGAACTCATTCTTTATTTATATTGGTGTTAAACCTACTTTATTCCAACTTCTCTATGGTTTATAAACTATTTTACTAGCCATAGATCCATCAAAACAAGCAAACAACACACGAAAAATAGAATCTGTCAAAAACAGAACAGTCTGTAGTAATCTGTAACTAACGCAAACTTATGGAACCCCAAAAATTCTAAAATAAATTGCCGGACGTGAGGAATTTATCTATTAATCATATTAAAAAGAATTAACTAAATAGCACTCTCCAAATAAAAATGGCAGCAATTCTCGTGAGCGCTAAAGTTTCTGTTTTTTACAGCAAGATCAACAAGACTTTCCCCAAGTCTTCCCAACGGTTATACTTGGAACAAACACTAATTAAAGCATAAAAACTCAATCATAACAGAGGCTAGATAAATTATTTATTACTAAACAGGAGAAAAAAGCAAGGAGCAAAAATAAAATTGGGTTGCCTCCCAACAAGCGCTATCGTTTAACGCCCCTAGCTAGGCATGATGATTTCACTGATGCTCATATAAAAGATGAGAATTTAAACATAAAGAGAGAATCAAGAAGAATATGACTAGCACATTTAAGTCTAACCCACTTCCTATGCATAGGGATTTTGTGAGCAAACAACTTATGGGAACAATAATCAACTAGCATAGGAGGGCAAAACAAGCATAACTTCAAAACTTTAAGCACATAGAGAGGAACTTGATATTATTGCAATTCCTACAAGTATATGTTCCTCCCTCATAGTAATTTTCACTAGCATCATGAATTTATTCAACAATATAACCAGCACCTAAAGCATTCTTTTCATGATCTACAAGCATGGATATTTTATTACTCTCCACACAAGCAAAATTCTTCTCATGAATAATAGTGGGAGCAAACTCAACAAAATAATTATCATGTGAGGCATAATACAATTGAAAACTAAAATCATGATGACAAGTTTCATGGATATCATTATTCTTTATAGCATACAAGTCATCACAATAATCATCATAGATAGCAACTTTGTTCTCATAATCAACTGGAACCTCTTCCGGAATAGTGGATTCATCACAAAATAAAGTCATGACCTCTCCAAATCCACTTTCATCAATATAATCATCATAAATAGGAGCCATGCTTTCATCATAATAAATTTGCTCAGCAAAACTTGGGGGACAAAAAATATCATCTCCATCAAACATAGCTTCCCCAAGCTTGTGGCTTTGCATATCATTAGCATCATGGATATTCAAGGAATTCATACTAACACCATTGCAATCATGCTCATCATTCAAATATTTAGTGCCAAACATTTTAATGCACTCTTCTTCTAACACTTTGGCACAATTTTCCTTTCCATCATACTCACGAAAGATATTAAAAAGATGAAGCATATGAGGCAAACTCAATTCCATTTTTTTGTAGTTTTCTTTTATAAACAAAACTACTGATAAAACAAGAAACAAAAAGATTCGATTGCAAGATCTAAAGATATACCTTCAAGCGCTAACCTCCCCGGCAACGGCGCCAGAAAAGAGCTTGATGTCTACTACAAAACCTTCTTCTTGTAGACGTTGTTGGGCCTCCAAGTGCAGAGGTTTGTAGGACAGTAGCAAATTTCCCTCAAGTGGATGACCTAAGGTTTATCAATCCGTAGGAGGCGTAGGACGAAGATGGTCTGTCTCAAGGAACCCTGCAACCAAATAACAAAGAGTCTCTTGTGTCCCCAACACACCCAATACAATGGTAAATTGTATAGGTGCACTAGTTCGGCGAAGAGATGGTGATAGAAGTGGTATATGGATGGTAGATAATAGTTTTTGTAATCTGAAAATATAAAAACAGCAAGGTAACTAATGATAAAAGTGAGCGTAAACGGTATTGCATTGCGTTGAAACAAGGCCTAGGGTTCATACTTTCACTAGTGCAAGTTCTCTTAACAATAATAACATAATTGGATCACATAACTATCCCTCAACATGCAACAAAGAGTCACTCCAAAGTCACTAATAGCGGAGAACAAACGAAGAGATTATGGTAGGGTACGAAACCACCTCAAAGTTATTCTTTCCAATCAATCCATTGGGCTATTCCTATAAGTGTCACAAACAACCCT
The DNA here is from genome assembly GCF_002162155.2 of Triticum dicoccoides. NCBI lineage: Eukaryota > Viridiplantae > Streptophyta > Magnoliopsida > Poales > Poaceae > Triticum > Triticum dicoccoides. The sequence continues at coordinate 591,831,537 of NC_041390.1, forward strand.
AGAGTTCGTACTAGAATAACACTTTAAGACACAAATCAACCAAAACCCTAATGTCACCTAGATACTCCAATGTCACCTCAAGTATCCGTGGGTATGATTATACGATATGCATCACACAATCTCAGATTCATCTATTCAACCAACACATAGAACCTCAAAGAGTGCCCCAAAGTTTCTACCGGAGAGTCAAGATGAAAACGTGTGCCAACCCCTATGCATATATTCCCAAGGTCATGGAACCCGCAAGTTGATCACCAAAACATACATCAAGTGGATCATAGAATACCCCATTGTCACCACAGGTATTCCCACGCAAGACATACATCAACTATAATAGCAAAGCTCGCGATACATCAAGATCGTGCCACCTCAAGAACCGAGAGAGAGAGAGAGATCAAACACATAGCTACTGGTACATACCCTCAGCTCGAGGGAGAACTACTCACTCCTTGTCATGGAGAGCATCGGGATGATGAAAATGGCCACCAGAGAGGGATTCCCCCTCCGGCAAGGTGCCGGAACGGGTCTAGATTGGTTTTCGGTGGCTACGGAGGCTTCTGGTGGCGGAACTCCCGATCTATTGTGTTCCCCGAAGTTTTTAGGGTATATGGGTATATATGGGAGGAAGAAGTACGTCGGTGGACCTCCGGGTTGTCCATGAGGTAGGGGGCGCGCCCAGGGGGTGGGCGTGCCCCCCACCCTCGTGGGCAGCCCGAGACTCTCCTGGTCCAATTCCGATACTCCGTGGGCTTCTTCTGGTCCAAAAATAAGTTTCGTGAAGTTTTAGGTCAATTGGACTCCGTTTGATATTCCTTTTTCGCCATACTCTAAAACAAGGAAAAAACAGAAACTGGCACTGGGCTCTAGGTTAATAGGTTAGTCCCAAAAATCATATAAAATAACATATAAATGCATATAAAACATCCAAGGTTGATAATATAATAGCATGGAACAATCAAAAATTATAGATACATTGAAGGCGTATCAGTGCTCATTTAATTCTTGGGTAATTAAGGATTCAAAAATCACATCATGATTTGCTTACCTTCTTACGTGAGATCACCTTCCCACCAAAAACCGAATTGGTTTCCCATTTGGTTTTTATATCCATATCTCTACTCCTAATGGAGTAGTTGGTAGTCTCGCTTCCATTTTTTTCGTCCCACCACCTTCGTCCGGGTTTTTTTCGTCGGTTTTTTTCGTCTCACATCTCACCACCATATCTCCTCATGTTGGTATTTTTACGCTCACAATAAAAAACTTTCCTAACATTTCCAAATTTTCCTAACTAGACACGTTACAAACACGCAAGAACCGATAGCACGTTTCCAATCAATTCATGCTAGTTAATTCCAAATCATAACATTCCTAATGCATGGACCTTTGCATTTTCTATAATACTCCTAAGGAGGACTCCGTATGTAGTTCATTGGTACTCCCCCGTCGATCCCGGCACAACTGCACCGATCGATCGAAGGCTCTTTTCGACCGCTGTTCTATTTTGGCAAGTTATGACTCAATCAATCGAGCCTTAGCGAGATTTGGTAATTAGTACTAATTGAAATGTTGACAAGAGATCTCCTTCCTTCACTCCCGTAATATCCCCCTTTGTTCTTCTTCTCCCTCCCGCATGATCCTCCCCTCCCCTGTCGCCTAAGCACTCTCTCTCTCTCTCTCTCTCTCTCTCTCTCTCTCTCTCTCTCCCAAAACTGTCGCCGGACTCATCCCGACCTCCTCCTGATTTCTTGTGAGAAGTAAACCTCATTCATTCAGTTGGGAATATGCCCTAGAGGCAATAATAAAATGATTATTATATTTCCTTGTTCATGATAATTGTCTATTATTCATGCTATAATTGTATTATCCGGAAATCGTAATACATGTGTGAATACATAGACCACAATGTGTCCCTAGTGAGCCTCTAGTTGACTAGCTCGTTGATCAACAGATAGTCATGGTTTCCTGGCTATGGACATGGGGATGTCATTGATAACGGGATCACATCATTAGGAGAATGATGTGATGGACAAGACCCAAACCTAAGCATAGCACAAAGATCATGTAGTTCGTTTGCTGTAGCTTTTCTGGATGTCAAGTATCATTTCCTTAGACCATGAGATTGTGCAACTCCCGGATACCGTAGGAGTGCCTTGGGTGTGCAAAACGTCACAACGTAACTGGGTGACTATAAAGGTACATTACAGGTATCTCCGAAAGTGTCTGTTGGGTTAGCACGAATCGAGACTGGGATTTGTCACTCCGTATGACGGAGAGGTATCTCTGGGCCCATTCGGTAATGCATCATCATAATGAGCTCAATGTGATCAAGTGGTTGATCACGGGATCATGCATTACGGTACGAGTAAAGTGACTTGCCGGTAACGAGACTGAACAAGGTATTGGGATACTGACGATCGAGTCTCGGGCAAGTAACGTACCGATTGACAAAGGGAATTGAGTACGGGATTGATTAGGTCCTCGACATCGTGGTTCATCCGATGAGATCATCGAGGAGCATGTGGGAGCCAACATGGGTTTCCAGATCCCGCTGTTGGTTATTGATCGGAGAGTCGTCTCGGTCATGTCTGCTTGTCTCCCGGACCCGTAGGGTCTACACACTTAAGGTTCGGTGATGCTAGGGTTGTAGAGATATGAGTATGCAGTAATCCGAAAGTTGTTCGGAGTCCCGGATGAGATCCTGGACGTCACGAGGAGTTCCGAAATGGTCCGGAGGTGAAGAATTATATATAGGAAGTGTAGTTTCGGCCATCGGGAAAGATTCGGGGTCACCGGTATTGTACCGGGACCATCGGATGGGTCCCGGGGGTCCACCGGGTGGGGACACCCTTCCCGGAGGGCCCCATGGGCTGAAGTGGGGAGGGGAACCAGCCCATAGTGGGCTGGTGCGCCCCCCTTGGGCCCTCCTGCGCCTAGGGTTGGAAACCCTAGGGTGGGGGGCGCCTCCACTTGCCTTGGGGGGCGCTCCACCCCCCTTGGCCGCCGCCCCCTTGGGAGATCCCATCTCCAGGGCCGGCGCCCCCCCAGGGGGCCTATATAAAGGAGGGGGAGAGGGAGGGCAGCGGCACCCCAAGCCTTGGTGCCTCCCTCTCCCCTGCTACACCTCTCCCTCTTGCAAAAGCTCGGCGAAGCCCTGCTGCGATCACTGCTGCATCCACCACCACGCCGTCGTGCTGCTGGATCTTCATCAACCTCTCCTTCCCCCTTGCTGGATCAAGAAGGAGGAGACATCATCCGCTCCGTACATGTGTTGAACGCGGAGGTGCCGTCCGTTCGGCACTTGGTCATCGGTGATTTGGATCACGGCGAGTACGACTCCATCATCCCCGTTCTCTGAACGCTTCCGCTCGTGATCTACAAGGGTATGTAGATGCACTCCTCTCTCCCTTGTTGCTAGATGACTCCATAGATTGATCTTGGTGATGCATAGAAAATTTTAAAATTCTGCTACATTTCCCAATAGTGGCATCATGAGCTAGGTTTATGCGTAGTTACTATGCACGAGTAGAACACAAAGTAGTTGTGGGCGTCGATATTGTCAATTTGCTTGTCGTTACTAGTCTTATCTTGATTCGGCGGCATCGTGGGATGAAGCAGCCTGGACCAACCTTACACGTATGCTTACGTGAGACCGGTTCCACCGACTGACATGCACTAGTTGCATAAGGTGGCTGGCGGGTGTCTGTCTCTCCCACTTTAGTCGGATCGGATTCGATGAACAGGGTCCTTATGAAGGGTAAATAGAAATTGGCAATTCACGTTGTGGTTTTGGCGTAGGTAAGAAACGTTCTTGCTATAAACCTATAGCAGCCACGTAAAAACTTGCAACAACAATTAGAGGACGTCTAACTTGTTTTTGCAGCAAGTGTTTTGTGATGTGATATGGCCAAAGGTTGTGATGAATGATGAATGATATATGTGATGTATGAGATTGATCATGTTCTTGTAATAGGAATCACGACTTGCATGTCGATGAGTATGACAACCGGCAGGAGCCATAGGAGTTGTCTTTATTTATTTATGACCTGCGTGTCAACATAAACATCATGTAATTACTTTACTTTATTGCTAAAGCGTTAGCCATAGTAGTAGAAGTAATAGATGACGAGACAACTTCAAGAAGACACGAGTATGGAGATCATGGTGTCATGCCGGTGACAATGATGATCATGGAGCCCCGAAGATGGAGATCAAAGGAGCAAATGATATTGGCCATATCATGTCACTATTTGATTGCATGTGATGTTTATCATGTTTTACATCTTATTTGCTTAGAACGACGGTAGCTTAAATAAGATGATCCCTCGAAATAATTTCAAGAAAGTGTTCCCCCTAACTGTGCACCGTTGCGAAGGTTCGTTGTTTCGAAGCACCACGTGATGATCGGGTGTGATAGATTCTAATGTTCGAATACAACGGGTGTAAGCCAGATTTACACACGCGATACACTTAGGTTGACTTGACGAGCCTAGCATGTACAGACATGGCCTCAGAACACAGAAGACCGAAAGGTCGAGCATGAGTCGTATAGAAGATACGATCAACATGAAGATGTTCACCGATGTTGACTAGTCCGTCTCACGTGATGATCGGACACGGCCTAGTTAACTCGGATCATGTTATACTTAGATGACTAGAGGGATGTCTATCTGAGTGGGAGTTCATTGAATAATTTGATTAGATGAACTCAATTATCATGAACTTAGTCTAAAATCTTTACAATTTGTCTTGTAGATCAAATGGCCCACGTTGTCCTCAACTTCAACGCGTTCCTAGAGAAAACCAAGCTGAAAGATGATGGCAGCATCTATACGGACTGGGTCCGGAACCTGAGGATCATCCTCATAGCTGCCAAGAAATATTATGTCCTAGAAGCACCGCTAGGTGACGCACCCATCCCAGAGAACCAATACGTTATGAACGCTTGGCAGCAGCGTGCTGCTGATTACTCCCTCGTTCAGTGCGGCATGCTTTACAGCTTAGAACCGGGGCTCCAAAAGCATTTTGAGAAACACTGAGCATATGAGATGTTCGAAGAGCTGAAAATGGTTTTTCAAGCTCATGCCCGGGTCGAGAGATATGAAGTCTCCGACAAGTTCTTCAGCTGTAAAATGGAGGAAAATAGTTCTGTCAGTGAGCACATACTCACAATGTCTAGGTTACATAACTGCTTGACTCAGCTGGGAGTTAATCTCCCGGATGACGCGGTCATTGATAGAATCCTTCAGTCGCTTCCACCGAGCTACAAGAGCTTTGTGATGAACTTCAATATGCAGGGGACGGAAAAGACCATTCCTGAGGTATATTCAATGCTGAAATCAGCGGAGGTAGAAATCAAAAAGGAACATCAAGTGTTGATGGTGAATAAAACCACTAAGTTCAAGAAAGGCAAGGGTAAGAAGAACTTCAAGAAGGACGGCAAGGGAGTTGCCGCGCCCGGTAAGCAAGCTGCCGGGAAGAAGCCAAAGAATGGACCCAAGCCCGAGGCTGAGTGCTTTTATTGCAAGGGAAGTGGTCACTGGAAGCGGAACTGCCCCAAATACTTAGCGGACAAGAAGGCCGGCATCACGAAAGGTATATGTGATATACATGTAATTAATGTGTACCTTACCAGTACTCGTAGTAGCTCCTGGGTATTTGATACCTGTGCGGTTGCTCACATTTGTAACTCAAAGCAGGAGCTACGGAATAAGCAGAGACTGGCAAAGGACGAGGTGACGATGCGCGTCGGGAATGGTTCCAAGGTCGATGTGATCGCCGTCGGCACGCTACCTCTACATTTACCTATGGGATTAGTTTTAAACCTCAATAATTGTTATTTAGTGCCAGCTTTGAGCATGAACATTGTATCAGGATCTCGTTTAATTCGAGATGGCTACTCATTTAAATCCGAGAATAATGGTTGTTCTATTTATATGAGAGATATGTTTTATGGTCATGCTCCGATGGTGAATGGTTTATTCTTAATGAATCTCGAGCGTAATGCCACACATATTCATAGTGTGAATACCAAAAGATGTAAAGTTGATAATGATAGTCCCACATACTTGTGGCACTGCCGCCTTGGTCACATAGGTGTCAAACGCATGAAGAAGCTCCATGCAGATGGACTTTTAGAGTCTCTTGATTACGAATCATTTGACACGTGCGAACCATGCCTCATGGGTAAAATGACCAAGACTCCGTTCTCAGGAACAATGGAGCAAGCAACCAACTTATTGGAAATCATACATACAGATGTGTGCGGTCCAATGAGTGTTGAGGCTCGCGGTGGTTATCGTTATGTTCTCACCCTCACTGATGACTTGAGTAGATATGGGTATGTCTACTTAATGAAACACAAGTCTGAGACCTTTGAAAAGTTCAAGGAATTTCAGAGTGAGGTTGAGAATCAACGTGACAGGAAAATCAAGTTCTTGCAATCAGATCATGGGGGAGAATACTTGAGTCACAAATTTGGCACACACTTAAGAAAATGTGGAATAGTTTCACAACTCACGCCGCCTGGAACACCTCAGCGTAATGGTGTGTTCGCACGTCGTAATCGCACTCTATTAGATATGGTGCGATCTATGATGTCTCTTACCGATTTACCGCTATCATTTTGGGGCTATGCTTTAGAGACTGCCGCATTCACTTTAAATAGGGCTTCATCAAAATCTGTTGAGACGACACCGTATGAATTATGGTTTGGGAAGAAACCTAAGCTGTCGTTTCTAAAAGTTTGGGGATGCGATGCTTATGTCAAGAAACTTCAACCTGAAAAGCTCGAACCCAAGTCGGAAAAATGCGTCTTCATAGGATACCCTAAAGAAACCATTGGGTATACCTTCTACCTCAGATCCGAAGGCAAGATCTTTGTTGCCAAGAATGGATCCTTTCTAGAGAAAGAGTTTCTCTCGAAAGAAGTAAGTGGGAGGAAAGTAGAACTTGATGAAGTATTGCCTCTTGAACCGGAAAGTGGCGCAACTCAGGAAAATGTTCCTGAGGTGCCTGCACCAACTAGAGAGGAAGTTAATGATGATGATCATGAAACTTCAGATCAAGTTGCTACTGAACTTTGTAGGTCCACAAGGACACGTTCCGCACCAGAGTGGTACGGCAACCCTGTCTTGGAAATCATGTTGTTAGACAACGGTGAACCTTCGAACTATGAAGAAGCGATGGCGGGCCCGGATTCCGACAAATGGCTGGAAGCCATGAAATCCGAGATAGGATGCATGTAAGAAAACGAAGTATGGACTTTGACTGACTTGCCCGATGATCGGCGAGCCATAGAAAATAAATGGATCTTTAAGAAGAAGACAGACGCGGATGGTAATTTGACCACCTATAAAGCTCGGCTTGTCGCTAAGGGTTATCGACAAGTTCAAGGGGTTGACTACGATGAGACTTTCTCACCTGTAGCGAAGCTGAAGTCCGTCCGAATCATGTTAGCAATTGCCGCATTCTATGATTATGAGATATGGAAAATGGACGTCAAAACGGCATTCCTTAATGGTTTCCTTAAGGAAGAATTGTATATGATGCGGTTTTGTCGATCCTAAGAATGCTGACAAGGTGTGCAAGCTCCAACGCTCGATTTATGGGCTGGTGCAAGCATCTCGGAGTTGGAACATTCGCTTTGATGAGATGATCAAAGCGTTTGGGTTTATGCAGACTTATGGAGAAGCCTGCATTTACAAGAAAGTGAGTGGGAGCTCTGTAGCATTTCTCATATTGTATGTGGATGACATACTGTTGATGGGAAATGATATAGAATTCTTGGAAAGCATAAAGGCCTACTTGAACAAGTGTTTTTCAATAAAGGGCCTTGGAGAAGCTGCTTATATATTAGGCATCAAGATCTATAGAGATAGATCGAGACGCCTCATTGGTCTTTCACAGAGGACGTACCTTGACAAGATATGGAAGAAGTTCAAAATGGATCAGTCAAAGAAGGGGTTCTTGTCTGTATTGCAAGGTACGAGATTGAGCATGGCTCAAAGCCCGACCACGGCACAAGATAGAGAAAAGATGAGTGTCGTCCCCTATGCCTCGGCCATAGGGTCTATCATGTATGCTATGCTGTGTACCAGACCTGATGTAAACCTTGCCGTAAGTTTGGTAGGAAGGTACCAAAGTAACCCCGGCATGGAACACTAGACAGCGGTCAAGAATATCCTGAAGTACCTGAAAAGGACTAAGGAAATGTTTCTCGTTTATGGAGGTGACGAAGAGCTTGTCGTAAAGGGTTACGTCGATGCTAGCTTCGACACAGATCTGGATGATTCAAAGTCACAAACCGGATACGTGTATATTTTGAATGGTGGGGCAGTAAGCTGGTGCAGTTGCAAGCAAAGGGTGGTGGCGTGATCTACATGTGAAGCGGAGTACATGGCAGCCTCGAAGGCAACACACGAAGCAGTCTGGGTGAAGGAGTTCATTACCGACCTAGGAGTCATACCCAATGCGTCGGGCCCGATGACTCTCTTCTGTGACAACACTGGAGCTATTGCCCTTGCCACGGAGCCCAGGTTTCACAGGAAGACCAGGCATATCAAGCGTTGCTTCAACTCCATTCGTGAAAGTGTTCAAAATGGAGACATAGAAATTTGTAAAGTACATACGGACCTGAATGTGGCAGATCCGTTGACTAAACCTCTCCCTAGAGCAAAACATGATCAACACCAGAATTCCATGTGTGTTCGATTCATCACAATGTAACTAGATGATTGACTCTAGTGCAAGTGGGAGACTGTTGGGAATATGCCCTAGAGGCAATAATAAAATGATTATTATATTTCCTTGTTCATGATAATTGTCTATTATTCATGCTATAATTGTATTATCCGGAAATCGTAATACATGTGTGAATACATAGACCACAATGTGTCCCTAGTGAGCCTCTAGTTGACTAGCTCGTTGATCAACAGATAGTCATGGTTTCCTGGCTATGTACATAGGGATGTCATTGATAACGGGATCACATCATTAGGAGAATGATGTGATGGATAAGACCCAAACCTAAGCATAGCACAAAGATCGTGTAGTTCGTTTGTTGTAGCTTTTCTGGATGTCAAGTATCATTTCCTTAGACCATGAGATTGTGCAACTCCCGGATACTGTAGGAGTGCCTTGAGCGTGCCAAACGTCACAACGTAACTGGGTGACTATAAAGGTACATTACAGGTATCTCCAAAAGTGTCTGTTGGGTTGGCACGAATCGAGACTGGGATTTGTCACTCCGTATGACGGAGAGGTATCTCTGGGCCCACTCGATAATGCATCATCATAATGAGCTCAATGTGATCAAGTGGTTGATCACGGGATCATGAATTACGGTACGAGTAAAGTGACTTGCCGGTAACGAGACTGAACAAGGTATTGGGATACCGACGATCGAGTCTCGGGCAAGTAACGTACAGATTGACAAAGGGAATTGAGTACGGGATTGATTAGGTCCTCGACATCGTGGTTCATCCGATGAGATCATCGAGGAGCATGTGGGAGCCAACATGGGTTTCCAGATCCCGCTATTGGTTATTGACCGGAGAGTCGTCTCGGTCATGTCTGCTTGTCTCCCGAACCCGTAGGGTCTACACACTTAAGGTTCGGTGATGCTAGGGTTGTAGAGATATGAGTATGCAGTAATTCAAAAGTTTTTCGGAGTCCTGGATGAGATCCTGGACGTCACAAGGAGTTCCGGAATGGTCCGGAGGTGAAGAATTATATATAGGAAGTGTAGTTTCGGCCACCAGGAAAGATTCGGGGTCACCGGTATTGTACCGGGACCACCGGATGGGTCCCGGGGGTCCACCGGGTGGGGCCACCCATCCCGGAGGGCCGCATGGGCTGAAGTGGGGAGGGGAAGCAGCCCATAGTGGGCTGGTGCACCCCCCCTTGGGCCCCTGCGCCTAGGGTTGGAAACCCTAGGGTGGGGGGCGCCTCCACTTGCCTTGGGGGGCACTCCACCCCCCCTTGGCCGCCGCCCCCTTGGGAGATCCCATCTCCAGGGCCGGCGCCCCCCCCAAGGGGCCTATATAAAGGAGGGGGAGAGGGAGGGCAGCAGCACCCCAAGCCTTGGCGCCTCCCTCTCCCCTGCTACACCTCTCCCTCTTGCAGAAGCTCGGCGAAGCCCTGCTACGATCACTGCTGCATCCACCACCACGCCGTCGTGCTGCTGGATCTTCATCAACCTCTCCTTCCCCCTTGCTGGATCAAGAAGGAGGAGACGTCATCCGCTCCGTACGTGTGTTGAACGCGGAGGTGCCGTCCGTTCGGCACTTGGTCATCGGTGATTTGGATCACGGCGAGTACGACTCCATCATCCTCGTTCTCTGAACGCTTCCGCTCGTGATCTACAAGGGTATGTAGATGCACTCCTCTCTCCCTCGTTTCTAGATGACTCCATAGATTGATCTTGGTGATGCGTAGAAAATTTTAAAATTCTGCTACGTTTCCCAACACATTCCCCTCCACCGACCATGAGCGGACGAGTGAAGCCTCCGCCGGCCGCCGTCGTTGTCGACCACCTCCTGGTGCTGCCGTCATCAACTACCTCACCGTAGACCACGAAGCTGTAGGACTGGAGGGAAGGAGGAGCAGAGGAGGGAGCGCCGTGTCTACAGTTGCCCGCCACTACCGGACTCGCGGACGATGCCTACGGCCCAGGGCCGTTGGCGTAAGTCCTATGTCATCGGCATAGATCTATGCCTACGGCTGCCGTCGGCATAGACCCGTCGGTGTAGATCACGTCAGCGTAGTCTTGTTAGACCGTCGGCGTAGTATAGCCGTCGGCAGAGGGGCCTATGCCGACGGCCCGGCATCAGCCGTCGGCATAGTATAGCAGTCGGCACTGTTTTCCGTCTGACGACAACGGACGGCGCCATCAAAAGTGCGGGCGAATCGTGGGATGGCACGTGACAGAGGTATGCCGACAGCTTGGCTGTCGGCATATCAGTGCCACGTGGCACCCCGTGGTGCCTCCTGGTGGCAGGTCTATGCCTACGGCAAAGTCGTAGGCATAGACGGAATATATGCCAACGGCTTTGCCGTAGGCATAGTTCTGCCACGTGTCGGCCCCTGGTTTCTCCTGGCGGCAGAGATATGCCTACGGCAAAGCCGTCGGCATAGACCGAAAACTATGCCGACAGCTTTGCCGTCGGCATATCTCTGCCACGTGGCGCTTCCTGGTATCTCCTGGGTTTATATATGCCGACGACTTTGCCGTAGGCATAGTTTTTTTATTTTTATTTTTATTTTCTCTGTTTTCTCTTTTTCAATTCATTTGACAGCATTTCAAAGCAGAATAATATAGAATTATGCAGAAATATGACAATTTATCATCTAAACATACTCAAGTCATCATCATCATCTAAACATACTCAAGTTCATCATCATCATCTAAAGATCATCACCGGCGAAAGTTGATGAACATAAAACTAGTGCAAGACATGGAACATAATAAAAGTAGCAACATGAAAGGCATGGCACGACGGCCACATGCATAGAATCATCATGACATCAAACAAGACCACCTCCGCCAAAACCACCACCACCAAGACCACCTTCGCCAAAAGCACCACCACCAAGACCACCTCCGCCAAAAGCACCACCGCTAAGACCACCTCCGCAAAAACCGCCACCGCGACCACCATCACTCTGGAAGATCGGAGTGACTAGGGTTGACGGAGCAGGAGTCGAGCCACCGGTCCACTACATGTTTGAGAGAAGATTCTAACGGTAAATATGATATGATAGTGTTGAATGAACGAGAACTAGTTTGTCAGTAGTTAGGCAAATGTACTAACCGGACTATCACTGCCTAGTGCCACCCATTCATCGAACATGGGCACATGTGGGGGTTCTCCCGTAGGTGGTGGGGGGGGGGGGTCCCATTTGTGGTGGATCCGTGCGGTTACTCCAAGACGCCAACATAGCCTGGATGTTAGTTAAACAAGCAAACTAGAAGGTCAGAAGGAATGAAAGTGCAAAAAATTAGCTTGGTTTTAAGAGGGCAAAACTAACCGCCATCATCTGACGGTTGTAATCATCATTTGCCTTCACTCGTTGCAAGTACTCTCGCACCTCGAGATTCCTATGCTCGACAAAGGCCTTATATGCCTACATAATTTAGGTTGTTTCTAAGTGAGCAATGCTGAAAATGAACTGAGAATGCTAGAGAGAAAAAGATAAAGGGGAAGTACTTACAGCATGCTGGGGGCTAAGGGAGTCTGTGAACGCCTCGTACTCTCTAACTGGCTCGGGTTGGTAGACCGAAGCCGTGTGTACGAGATCGAAGGAGTTATCAAGCCATCGAAACACGGATACCGGCCATGTGACTTCCCCTGGATGGCCACCACCACCGTGTCGTCGATCTGAGACTGGGCGACCTCAGGAACAGGAACATCCGGATGCAACTTCTGATAGTGCTGAGTGTAAGACTCCAGGTGCTCCTCGGTCTTGCCGTAGTACTGGCTCTCGCCCTCCTTGGGATGACTCCGCTCGCGGGCCAGCTTCCACGACTCAATGTCTGAGAGCGGCCTCTTCAACTTGTCCTCCTGCAACGTCAAACAGAAGTTAGCCATACATAAGAACATGACGGTAAAGAAGAACAAAAATGCATCATGCATATAGATATACCTTCATGGTCTTGAAGCCCCAGTGGTTCCTGTTTCCTTGGCCGTGTGTCCCATCTTTTCCACGGTTAGCCCGGGCCTTGATGCTCTTGGCAGCAAACTCTGCATCATCGCCGAGTCACCTATCCACCAAACCCGCCCATCCGGCATGCCTTCCATAGCACCAACGAGGAACAACCTATGCAAATTTTGGAAGCATGACATGTGAGCACGAAACATATAGTTGACTGCTTGAAACAATGATAAGTTAGTAATAGTTACCATCATGAACTGCTCCCTGTTCAAGGTAAGTCGTTGCCTCTGCGCTTGAGTTTTGGTCATCTTTTGTTGCAGGTAGATGTGGTAGTACTGCGAGATGGCAACCCAGTGCACCTCGTACTGCAACTGACGAGCTTTCTTCTTCGCAGCCGCAAGCAAGACTACGTCGGCTCTGGCCTTGTGCTCGTCAAGAACTCTATAGAGTTGCTGCAATCATGCATAAACCAGAAGCAAACAAGGCATGAGTTGAGTGATTCAATGATAAACTATGAACAAAACTGAAGACAAGTGATTCAGAAGAGAACTTACCCAAAATTTGGTGATCACGGCCTTAGCGGCCGTCCCGTACTCCGCGTTGCTGCAAGCCTCGTAGTGGGCCCAGTTCGTGGCCAAAACCCGCAGCTGCGGGTCCCTGTCTGGCCGCGGGCAGAATAGGCCAGGCCAAAACTCCTTCAACAGGACAATGATAAGGCTGTTTGGTTTACGGCCCTTTCCATGAAGGATCCAGTTTCTGCAAAAGAATCAAAGGATTGCCATGTGTACAATAAGAAAATGTTGTCATGTGTTGAAAATATGATTGAGAGGCACTTACTCTGTCCCCGCAGGTTCAATGAGCCACTTGTGTGCCTCGATAGAAGGTGGTGTAGGTAGTCCGGCATTACCACGCAGCCACCCCTGCGGAGCACCAGGTGGCAAGTCACCCCACAACTCGGGATCAACCTCCCCTCCACCACCCTCCTCACCCTCCTCCTCGACCTCCTCCTCCTCGCCCTCCTCCTCCTCACCATCAGGAACATACTCCTCCTCCTCAGACTCAGAAGGTGCCTCTGTATAGGAGGGCATCGAAGAAGACCCTCCTATTTCGGACACGACCCGGAGTTTTTTGCTCCGGCTGCCTTTCCCCCCACCGCCTCCTCCTCTAGGGGCTCTCCCCCCACCGCCTCCTCCTCTAGGGTCTCCTTCCCTGACCCCTCCACCTCCCTGTGAGGTGTCATCCTCGCGTAGTCGGGAGGGAACCTTGTGGGCTCGTCCAATCCGAGTAAGTCCTTTGAATTTACTGAGGAAACTGGCGCCACTGGACTTGCCCATGATTAGCAAACCTGCATTGAGAAGAGAATAAACAATTAGTAAGGATATCAAATAAACAAGCATACAGGAAAAACATTAATAATAGAAGAGCACATTAAGCATACTATTGTAATGATCATTAAAAGAACTTACATTTTCTAGAACCCATATGAATCATCACTACTGTAATCTATTTGTGAACTGGTCTCATCATCACTGTCAAGCATATCTTATTCGTTGTCTGACGGAGGTGGAGGCTCTTCCTCATCGTCAGCGTCTTCATTTAACTTTTCAAGCATAATTATGTCTCTTTGATTCACAACTGCCTCACCATCAATCCGTGCGTCGTCGTCGTTTGGGTCCAGGTCAACATAACCCAAGTCATCATCCTCGTTGTTTTCGACCACGTCATCATGTTCCTCTTGATAGAACACTCCCTCATATGCCATGGGGTTTATGTTGTAGTAATTATCATCGTTCGGGTCCGGTAGCTTACCATGTGGCGACAGCTTGAACACAACTTCCCAACCCTTTAGGTACTCTTTCTGACATGGGTAAGGCAGATAATATACTTGTGTGGCCTGGGTAGCGGCGATAAAGAGATCAGCTCCGGCATAGACGGTTGATGGTTTAACTTCAACTAAACCAACAGAAGGCGTATGTCTCAGACCCTTTTTGGGGTCGAACCATCGGCATTTGAACACAGCGAGACTTAGGTGTTCGCGGCCACGTTTGAATGTAAGCTCGTATATTTTTCCTACCCCTCTGTAGTAATCTACTTTATTATCTCCTTCAGTGAAGACCCCGGTATTTATGGTTTTGGGATCAGGCCGACTGTTCTGGTGCTCCTCTGTATGGAAGCGATACCCATTCACATCATACTTTTGGCATGTCATGACGGCAGGGTCAAAACCCATGGAAACCCATCTTAATTCTTCATCCATTGATTCGGTCGGATCATTTCCCTACAAGTTTAATTGAAATTATAGGGTGCATGAGTTTAATTGAAATTATAGGGCGCATGAATTTAATTTAAATAGGTAATAGTGAAGTGTGAAAAATTACTTTCTCCATGACCACACAATGAAATTTTTCCTTCCATCAGCACCCTTTCAGAGAAGAGCAAGTGCCTCCGCTTTAGTCGGAGGCAGCATTCCCGTCCACTCTTCTTCAACGAATCGACTACAATAAGAAAAGTGGTATAAGAACTAGGCAAAGTGAACATAACAAATTGACTAAAAGAATGGTGCAAAGGTATTACCTCATCCACTCATCCTCAACTTCCTTGATGTTGTGCAAGATATAGAACATGACATCGTCCCACTCATCTCGTGGCATGAGATAAGGTGTCGAGCATCCAGCCCTGCCACCTTGCCCGATGAATAGAGGCAACTTGGGTTTATACTTGGGTTCTTCTGTATTGTATCGAGACACCTTATTGTGCAACATGGGAACATGATCCGGATAGTAGGCTGTCCTAAGGTCTGCCACCTCCTCTAGGATAACCGCCTTAGCTATGGAAGCTTCAATCTTAGCTTTGTTTCCACATTTCTGTCTCAGATGCTTGTTCTGTCTCTCAGGGCCGTACTGCCAACGATTCTGCATAGGGCCCCCCAACAATACCTCGTTCGCGAGGTGCAAAATGAGATGTGTCATCGGATTAAAGAAGCCTGGCGGGAAGATCTTCTCTAGCTTGCATATCAACTCCGGCGCATTCTTATGCATTTCTTTTATCTTCTCAGGACATACTTCTTTAGCACAAAGTATTGGGGAACGTAGTAATTTCAAAAAATTTCCTATGCACACGCAAGATCATGGTGATGCATAGCAACGAGAGGCGGAGAGTGTGATCTACGTACCCTTGTAGATCGACAACGGAAGCGTTAACTTGGTTGATGTAGTCGTACGTCTCCACGGCCCGACCGATCAAGCACCGAAACCACGGCACCTCCGAGTTCTAGCACACGTTCAGCTCGATGACGATCCCTGGACTCCGATCCAGCAAAGTGTCGGGGAAGAGTTCCGTCAGCACGACGGCGTGCTGACGATCTTGATGTACTACCGTCGCAGGGCTTCGCCTAAGCACCGCTACAATATTATCGAGGACTATGGTGGAAGGGGGCACCGCACACGGGTAAGAATATGATCACGTGGATCAACTTGTGTGTCTAGGGGTGCCCCCTGCCCCCGTATATAAAGGAGCAAGGGGAGGAGGCCGGCCAGCCCTATAGGCGCGCCAAGGAGGAGTCCTCCTCCTAGTAGGAGTAGGACTTCTACTAGGAGGGGGAAGGAAGTGGGGAGGGAGAGGGAAAGGGGGGCGCCGCCCCCCTCTCCTAGTCCAATTCGGACCAAGGGGGGGAGGAGGCGCGCGGCCCACCTTTGGCTGCCCCTCTCTCTCTCCACTAAGGCCCATATGGCCCATTACTTCTCCCGGGGGGGGGGGGTTCCGGTAACCCTCCGGCTCTCCGATTTTCTCCGAAATCACCCGGAACACTTCTGGTGTCCGAATATAGCCGTCCAATATATCAATCTTTATGTCTCAACCATTTCGAGACTCCTCGTCATGTCCGTGATCACATCCGGGACTCTGAACTAACTTCGGTACATCAAAACTCATAAACTCATGATATAACTGTCATCGAAACCTTAAGCGTGCGGACCCTACGGGTTCGAGAACAATGTAGACATGACCGAGACATGTCTCCGGTCAATAACCAATAGCGGAACTTGGATGCTCATATTGGCTCCTACATATTCTACGAAGATCTTTATCGGTCAGACCGCATAACAACATACGTCGTTCCCTTTGTCATCGGTATGTTACTTGCCCGAGATTCGATCATCGGTATCTCAATACCTAGTCCAATCTCGTTACCGGCAAGTCTCTTTACTCGTTCTGTAATACGTCATCCCGCAACTAACTCATTAGTTGCAATGCTTGCAAGGCTTAAGTGATGTGCATTACCGAGAGGGCCCAGAGATACCTCTCCGACAATCGGAGTGACAAATCCTAATCTCGAAATACGCCAGCCCAACATGTACCTTTGGAGACACCTGTAGAGCTCCTTTATAATCACCCAGTTACGTTGTGACGTTTGGTAGCACACAAAGTGTTCCTCTGGCAAACGGGAGTTGCATAATCTCATAGTCATAGGAACATGTATAAGTCATGAAGAAAGCAATAGCAACATACTAAACGATTGGGTGCTAAGCTAATGGAATGGGTCATGTCAATCAGATCATTCAACTAATGATGTGATCCCGTTAATCAAATAACAACTCTTTGTCCATGGTTAGGAAACATAACCATCTTCGATTAACGAGCTAGTCAAGTAGAGGCATACTAGTGACACTCCGTTTGTCTATGTATTCACACATGTATTATGTTTCCGGTTAATACAATTCTAGCATGAATAATAAACTTTTATCATGATATAAGGAAATAAATAATAACTTTATTATTGCCTCTAGGGCATATTTCCTTCAGTCTCCCACTTGCACTAGAGTCAATAATCTAGATTACACAGTAATGATTCTAACACCCATGGAGCCTTGGTGCTGATCATGTTTTGCTCGTGGAAGAGGCTTAGTCAACGGGTCTGCAACATTCAGATCCGTATGTATCTTGCAAATCTCTATGTCTCCCACCTGGACTAGATCCCGGATGGAATTGAAGTGTCTCTTGATGTGCTTGGTTCTCTTGTGAAATCTGGATTCCTTCGCCAAGGCAATTGCACCAGTATTGTTACAAAAGATTTTCATTGGACCCGATGCACTAGGTATGACACCTAGATCGGATATGAACTCCTTCATCCAGACTCCTTCATTTGCTGCTTCCGAAGCAGCTACGTATTCCGCTTCACACGTAGATCCCGCCACGACGCTTTGTTTAGAACTGCACCAACTGACAGCTCCACCGTTTAATGTAAACACGTATCCGGTTTGCGATTTAGAATCGTCCGGATCAGTGTCAAAGCTTGCATCAACGTAACCGTTTACGATGAGCTCTTTGTCACCTCCATATACGAGAAACATATCCTTAGCCCTTTTCAGGTACTTTAGGATGTTCTTGACCGCTGTCCAGTGATCCACTCCTGGATTACTTTGGTACCTCCCTGCTAGACTTATAGCAAGGCACACATCAGGTCTGGTACACAACATTGCATACATGATAGAGCCTATGGCTGAAGCATAGGGAACATCTTTCATTTTCTCTCTATCTTCTGAAGTGGTCGGGCATTGAGTCTGACTCAACTTCACACCTTGTAACACAGGCAAGAACCCTTTATTTGCTTGATCCATTTTGAACTTCTTCAAAATCTTGTCAAGGTATGTGCTTTGTGAAAGTCCAATTAAACGTCTTGATCTATCTCTATAGATCTTTATGCCTAATATGCAAGCAGCTTCACCGAGGTCTTTCATTGAAAAACTCTTATTCAAGTATCCTTTTATGCTATCCAGAAATTCAATATCATTTCCGATCAGTAATATGTCATCCACATATAATATCAGAAATGCTACAGAGCTCCCACTCACTTTCTTGTAAATACAGGCTTCTCCAAAAGTCTGTATAAAACCAAATGCTTTGATCACACTATCAAAGCGTTTATTCCAACTCCGAGAGGCTTGCACCAGTCCATAAATGGATCGCTGGAGCTTGCACACTTTGTTAGCTCCCTTTGGATCGACAAAACCTTCCGGTTGCATCATATACAACTCTTCTTCCAGAAATCCATTCAGGAATGCAGTTTTGACATCCATCTGCCAAATTTCATAATCATAAAATGCGGCAATTGCTAACATGATTCGGACAGACTTAAGCATCGCTATGGGTGAGAAGGTCTCATCGTAGTCAACCCCTTGAACTTGCCGAAACCCTTTTGCGACAAGTCGAGCTTTGTAGACAGTAATATTACCGTCGGCGTCAGTCTTCTTCTTGAAGATCCATTTATTCTCAATTGCTTGCCGATCATTGGGCAAGTCAACCAAAGTCCACACTTTGTTCTCATACATGGATCCCATCTCAGATTTCATGGCTTCAAGCCATTTTGCGGAATCTGGGCTCACCATCACTTCTTCATAGTTCGTAGGTTCATCATGATCTAGTAGCATGACTTCCAGAACTGGATTACTGTACCACTCTGGCGTGGATCTCACTCTGGTTGATCTACGAGGTTCAGTAGTATCTTGTTCTGAAGTTTCATGATCATTATCATTAGCTTCCTCACTAATTGGTGTAGGTGTCACAAACAGTTTTCTGTGATGCACTACTTTCCAATAAGGGAGCAGGTACAGTTACCTCGTCAAGTTCTACTTTCCTCCCACTCACTTCTTTCGAGAGAAACTCCTTCTCTAGAAAGTTTCCGAACTTAGCAACAAAAGTCTTGCCTTCGGATCTGTGATAGAAGGTGTATCCAATAGTCTCCTTTGGATATCCTATGAAGACACATTTCTCCGATTTGGGTTCGAGCTTATCAGGTTGAAGCTTTTTCACATAAGCATCGCAGCCCCAAACTTTCAGAAACGACAACTTTGGTTTCTTGCCAAACAAAAGTTCATAAGGCGTCGTCTCAATGGATTTTGATGGTGCCCTATTTAACATGAATGCGGCCGTCTCCAAAGCATAACCCCAAAACGATAGCGGTCAATCAGTAAGAGACATCATAGATCGCACCATATCTAGTAAAGTACGATTACGACGTTCGGACACACCATTACGCTGTGGTGTTCCGGGTGGCGTGAGTTGCGAAACTATTCCGCATTGTATCAAATGTACACCAAACTCGTAACTCAAATATTCTCCTCCACGATCAGATCGCAGAAACTTTATTTTCTTGTTACGATGATTTTCAACTTCACTCTGAAATTCTATGAACTTTTCAAACGTTTCAGACATATGTTTCATTAAGTAGATATACCCATATCTGCTTATGTCATCTGTGAAGGTGAGAAAATAACAATATCCGCCACGAGCCTCAATATTCATCGGACCACATACATCTGTATGTATGATTTCCAACAAATCTGTTGCTCTCTCCATAGTACCGGAGAACGGTGTTTTAGTCATCTTGCCCATGAGGCACGGTTCGCAAGTACCAAGTGATTCATAATCAAGTGGTTCCAAAAGTCCATCAGTATGGAGTTTCTTCATGCGCTTTACACCGATATGACCTAAACGGCAGTGCCACAAATAAGTTGCACTATCATTATCAACTCTGCATCTTTTGGCTTCAACATTATGAATATGTGTGTTACTACTATCGAGATTCAATAAGAATAGACCACTCTTCAAGGGTGCATGACCATAAAAGATATTACTCATATAAATAGAACAACCATTATTCTCTGATTTAAATGAATAACCGTCTCGCATCAAACAAGATCCAGATATAATGTTCATGATTAACGCTGGCACCAAATAACAATTATTTAGGTCTAATATTAATCCCGAAGGTAGATGTAGAGGTAGCGTGCCGACCGCGATCACATCGACTTTGGAACCGTTTCCCACACGCATCGTCACCTCGTCCTTAGCCAATCTTCGCTTAATTTGTAGTCCCTGTTTCGAGTTGCAAATATTAGCAACAGAACCAGTATCAAATACCCAGGTGCTACTGCGAGCATTAGTAAGGTACACATCAATAACATGTATATCACATATACCTTTGTTCACCTTGCCGTCCTTCTTATCCGCCAAATACTTGGGGCAGTTCCGCTTCTAGTGACCATTCTGCTTGCAGTAGAAGCACTCAGTTTCAGTCTTAGGTCCAGACTTGGGTTTCTTTTCTTGAGCAGCAACTTGCTTGCTGTTCTTCTTGAAGTTCCCCTTCTTCTTCCCTTTGCCCTTTTTCTTGAAACTAGTGGTCTTTTTGACCATCAACACTTGATGCTCCTTTTTGATTTCTACCTCCGCAGCTTTCAGCATTGTGAAGAGCTTGGGAATAGTCTTATTCATCCCTTGCATATTATAGTTCATCACGAAGCTCTTGTAGCTTGGTGGCAGTGATTGGAGAATTCTGTCAATGACGCAATCATCTGGAAGATTAACTCCCATTTGAATCAAGTGATTATTATACCCAGACATTTTGAGTATATGCTCACTGACAGAACTGTTCTCCTCCATCTTGCAGCTATAGAACTTATTGGAGACTTCATATCTCTCAATCCGGGCATTTGCTTGAAATATTAACTTCAACTCCTGGAACATCTCATATGCTCCATGACGTTCAAAACGTTGTTGAAGTCCCGGTTCTAAGCCGTAAAGCATGGCACACTGAACTATCGAGTAGTCATCAGCTTTGCTCTGCCAGACGTTCACAACATTTGGTGTTGCTCTAGCAGCAGGCCTGGCCCCCAGCAGTGCTTCCAGGACGTAATTCTTCTGTGCAGCAATGAGGATAATCCTCAAGTTACGGACCCAGTCCGTGTAATTGCTACCATCATCTTTCAACTTTGCTTTCTCAAGGAACGCATTAAAATTCAACGGAACAACAGCACGGGCCATTTATCTACAATCATACATAAACAAGCAAGATACTATCAGGTACTAAGTTCATGATAAATTTAGGTTCATTTAATCATATTACTTAAAGAACTCCCACTTAGATAGACATCCTTCTAATCCTCTAAGTGATTACGTGATCCAAATCAACTAAACCATGTCCGATCATCATGTGAGATGGAGTAGTTTCATTGGTGAACATCACTATGTTGATCATATCTACTATATGATTCACGCTCGACCTTTCGGTCTCCGTGTTCCGAGGCCATATCTGTATATGCTTGGCTCGTCAAGTATAACCTGAGTATTCCGCGTGTGCAACTGTTTTGCACCCGTTGTATTTGAACGTAGAGCCTATCACACCCGATCATCACGTGGTGTCTCAGCACGAAGAACTTTCGCAACGGTGCATACTCAGGGAGAACACTTCTTGATAATTTAGTGAGAGATCATCTTATAATGCTACCGTCAATCAAAGCAAGATAAGATGCATAAAAGATAAACATCACATGCAATCAATATAACTGATATGATATGGCCATCATCATCTTGTGCTTGTGATCTCCATCTTTGAAGCACCGTCGTGATCACCATCATCACCGGCGCGACACCTTGATCTCCATCGTAGTATTGTTGTCGTCTCGCCAATCTTATGCTTCCACGACCTTCGCTACCGCTTAGTGATAAAGTAAAGCATTACAGCGCGATTGCATTGCATACAATAAAGCGACAACCATATGGCTCCTGCCAGTTGCCGATAACTCGGTTACAAAACATGATCATCTCATACAATAAAATTTAGCATCATGTCTTAACCATATCACATCACAACATGCCCTGCAAAAACAAGTTAGACGTCCTCTACTTTGTTGTTGCAAGTTTTACGTGGCTGCTACGGGCTTAAGCAAGAACCAATCTTACCTACGCATCAAAACCACAACGATAGTTTGTCAAGTTGGTGCTGTTTTAACCTTCGCAAGGACCGGGCGTAGCCACACTCGGTTCAACTAAAGTTGGAGAAACTGTCACCCGCAAGCCACCTATGTGCAAAGCACGTCGGGAGAACCGGTCTCGCGTAAGCGTACGCGTAATGTCGGTCCGGGCCACTTCGTCCAACAATACCGCCAAACCAAAGTATGGCATGCTGGTAAGCAGTATGACTTATATCGCCCACAACTCACTTGTGTTCTACTCGTGCATATAACATCAACATATAAAACCTAGGCTCGGATGCCACTATTGGGGAACATAGTAATTTCAAAAAAAATTCCTACGCACACGCAAGATCATGGTGATGCATAGCAACGAGAGGGGGAGAGTGTGATCTACGTACCCTTGTAGATCGACAACGGAAGCGTTAACTTGGTTGATGTAGTCGTACGTCTCCACGGCCCGACCGATCAAGCACCGAAACCACGGCACCTCCGAGTTCTAGCACACGTTTAGCTCGATGACGATCCCCGGACTCCGATCCAGCAAAGTGTCAGGGAAGAGTTCCGTCAACACGATGGCGTGGTGACGATCTTGATGTACTACCGTCGTAGGGCTTCGCCTAAGCACCGCTACAATATTATCGAGGACTATGGTGGAAGGGGGCACCGCACACGGCTAAGAATATGATCACGTGGATCAACTTGTGTGTCTAGGGGTGCCCCCTGCCCCCGTATATAAAGGAGCAAGGGGAGGAGGCCGGCCGGCCCTATAGGCGCGCCAAGGAGGAGTCCTCCTCCTAGTAGGAGTAGGACTCCTACTAGGAGGGGGAAGGAAGTGGGGAGGGAGAGGGAAAGGGGGGCGCCGCCCCCCCCCTCTCCTAGTCCAATTCGGACCAAGGGGGGGAGGAGGCGCGCGGCCCACCTTTGGCTGCCCCTCTCTCTCTCTCCACTAAGGCCCATATGGCCCATTACTTCTCCCGGGGGGGTTCCGGTAACCCTCCGGCTCTCCGGTTTTCTCCGAAATCACCCGGAACACTTCCGGTGTCCGAATATAGCTATCCAATATATCAATCTTTATGTCTCGACCATTTCGAGACTCCTCATCATATCCGTGATCACATCCGGGACTCCGAACTAACTTCGGTACATCAAAACTCATAAACTCATGATATAACTGTCATCGAAACCTTAAGCGTGCGGACCCTACGGGTTCGAGAACAATGTAGACATGACCGAGACACGTCTCCGGTCAATAACCAATAGCGGAACCTGGATGCTCATATTGGCTCCTACATATTCTACAAAGATCTTTATCGGTCAGACCGCATAACAAGATACGTCGTTCCCTTTGTCATCGGTATGTTACTTGCCAGAGATTCGATCGTCGGTATCTCAATACCTAGTTCAATCTCGTTACCGGCAAGTCTCTTTACTCGTTCTATAATACGTCATACCGCAAATAACTCATTAGTTGCAATGCTTGCAAGGCTTAAGTGATGTGCATTACCGAGAGGGCCCAGAGATACCTCTCCGACAATCGAAGTGACAAATCCTAATCTCGAAATACGCCAACCCAACATGTACCTTTGGAGACACCTGTAGAGCTCCTTTATAATCACCCAGTTACGTTGTGACGTTTGGTAGCACACAAAGTGTTCCTCTGGCAAACGGGAGTTGCATAATCTCATAGTCATAGGAACATGTATAAGTCATGAAGAAAGCAATAGCAACATACTAAACGATTGGGTGCTAAGCTAATGGAATGGGTCATGTCAATCAGATCATTCAACTAATGATGTGATCCCGTTAATCAAATAACAACTCTTTGTCCATGGTTAGGAAACATAACCATCTTCGATTAACGAGCTAGTCAAGTAGAGGCATACTAGTGACACTCCGTTTGTCTATGTATTCACACATGTATTATGTTTCCGGTTAATACAATTCTAGCATGAATAATAAACTTTTATCATGATATAAGGAAATAAATAATAACTTTATTATTGCCTCTAGGGCATATTTCCTTCACAAAGCATGCAGAAGAAATGGCTTAACTCCACAAGCACATGCCAGACATGCTCGGGAACATAGCCCCGAACCATCACCGGCATTATCTGCTCAATCCATACATGATAGTCATGACTCTTGAGCTCGGTCACTCTGCCCGTTGAAAGATTGACCCCCTTACTTATATTCGACGCATAACCATCAGTGAACTTCACGACGTATTTCAGCCACTCGAATGCCTCCATCTTATGATCCTTTTTAAGTACGAAGTCAGCATCTGGCTTGAACCAAGATTTTCGACTGCCTGTGGGAGGCTGCATGTGTAGACGTGGTCTATCACAAATATTCTGTTGATCGACTCTAGCATTAACATTATCCTTTGTCTTATCAGGAATGTTGAGGATCGTGTGAAAAAGGGACTCTGCGACATTCTTTTCGGTGTGCATCACGTCGATGTTGTATGGAAGTTTGAGGTCCTTAAAATAGGGAAGCTGCGTGAAGGGGGTAATGTGAGTCCAGTTGTGCGTCTCACCATATCCTTCAAAACCTTTTTTCCCTTTACCTTTTCCTTTGCTCTCGCCCTCGTCTTCGCCTGTGGCTTTGCCTTTGCCTTTCCCTTCACCGGCAGGCTTAAGAGCTTTCAGCTGAGCAAGCACATCCGCACCACAAAAAGTTGGAATCTCGTTTACTTCATGGACAACTTTGCCTTTTGTGAAGTTCTTCTTGTCTTCCCTATCAGGATGGTCTAGAGGGAGGAACTCTCGATGCAGGTCAAAGGCAACATACTTGCCACCCTTCTTTAGCCAAATGAAAATCAAGGCCTGCATGCACACTGGGCAAGGCATCTTTCCACTTGTACACCATCTGCATAATAGGGCATAGCCGGGAAAGTCATGCATGCAATATTGTAGCCAAACTTTCATCAAGAAATTTTTCTGCAGATGTCGGTCGTATGTCAACCTCCGGAAGTACCAAGAATGGTGCAAATCATCCACCAACGGCTGCATAAACACACTCAAATTCTTCCCTGGATATTCAGGCCCCGGAATTATAAGCGACATGAACATCGTCTTGCGTTGCATTATGGCACCGGGAGGGAGATTGAGTGGAATAACAAATACGGGCCAGCAGCTGTATGGATTAGACGACATACCATATGGATTGAACCCATCACCTGTTATAGCAATTCTGACATTCCCAGCCTCGGCTGCTTCCTCCGGGTACTCTATATGGAATGACTTCCATGTTTCACCTTCTGATGGATGTACAATTTTTTTGGATTGTACCTTTTCCCTTCCTTGTGCCACTTCATCATTTTGGCAGACTCCTCGGTGACGAAAAGGCGCTGTAGTATTTTTATAAAATCAAGATACCGAAGAACCTTCACATGGATTTTTAGCTGCTGCTTCTGACCATGCTTATCGACCACCTCAATATACCGAGAGGAACCGCACTTCCTACAGTACTTGTCATCCGCATACTCATGCCTAAACAAAAGGCAATTCTTTGGACAAGCATGTATTTTCTCATAGTCCATGGAGAGCGCCTTCATGATCTTCTTCGTAGCGTACATGGTTTTTGGCAGTTCATGGCCCTCAGGCAGGACGTTAGCCCATACTCCCAGAAATGCTTCTAAGCAACCTCGGCTACATCCGTACTCAGCCTTGACTGCCATCAGTTGCGAGATGGCATCTAGCACAGACAGCTTGGCACCCTCATAGAGAGGTTTCTTTGACGAGGCCAAGATTTCCAGGAAGGCCTTTGCGGTTTCCTCCGGCTCCTCCGGTTCATTGGCTGAATGTGACGGAGGTGTCGGCTATGCAGCAAAGACATCATCTAGCATGTCTCTAACCCCATCGTCCTCATAACCAGCGACGCGTTGTCGTATCACATCCTCTCTACCACGGTCCCGCTAAGCAAAGTTTATCGGCATATTAAAGTTGGGCATAAATCCATGTGTGCGAAGGTGCTTAGTCATCTCACTCTTATCTCTGCGGATACGTCTCTTACATTTGGCACACGGGCATTCTGGCACCACCCTCATTGGACTACGGAATATCTCTTTCAAAAACACATCAGTTTTGTCGACCCACTCTGTTGTTACTTGATTCCGACGAAAAAACCCACTATACATCCACTGATTATCTGCCATATCTACTTTATTGGAAGCCACACAACAAAATTAAGGATTCATTTAAATTACTCACATCAATATTTTATTTTTTACAAGCTTGACGAGAAACGACATTTAATCCACCTACATCTCTAATAGGTAAAGATGGGTCCTAATCCCACCCGAGAATGTGTAGATTGAGTACGTTGTCCACGCTCTACCCCATTCCAAGACAAAATATCGGCAGCACCTCCCCGCTGTTCTCCAAATACACGTCTCAGCAAAATGCCGAGAGAATATGCATCCGGAGAACAACAGGGAGGCGCCGCCGAAATCCTGTCTCGGAACGGGGTAGAGCATGAACAACGTACCCAATCTACACATCCTCGGGCTGTCCGTGGAAAGCGCTGGACAATTCGAAAGAGCTGCGGTGATAAATATGCAATTGAATGCATATTTATTGATGCAACCCTTTCGGACGGGAGACCTAGGTTACGCGACTTGATGTGAAAATTTAATATAGTGACATGGAAAAAAAAGTGGGCAAGGTCATGGAATTGTTGCTCACCCTCCGATGTAGTCGATCAAAGGAGAGGGACGATCGTGGACCAACACCTCCAACGTCGACGATCACTCCATGAAGATGGACCACCACAAATCCTGTTAATTACACCGAGTGAAAAAAATTAGGTCATCACCTCACATTAAGCATTGACACAACATTATGAATGAACATGAAACAACATGTCAAATTGTAAAAAAAAGCTTCATTAAGTATTTTAGAAACCAAGTGCCTCGAATTGCTTCCATCTAACACTAACTTGACCAAACACAAAACTTACTAATATCCATCAATTCATCCATATTTTAAACTAAGTGTTTACAAAATGCAAAACTTGACCAATATCCATCAATCTATACATGCACATATTCAAAAACTTGACCAATATCATCTATCCATATTTTAAACTAAGTTTCCAAATGCACAAACTTGACCAATATATCCATTAATGCATCCATCTATCACAAACTTCACCATCAATCTGTACATGCATATATCCATTCATCACATATATATCCATCTATGCAAAAAAACAGTAACAAAATGCAAAAAATTGAAAAAAAAGCTCACCTTGGCAGCCGGTGCAGCGGGCAGCAGGGAGGCCGGGGGGCAGCTGCCGGGGAAGGGTGGACGGGGCCGGCCGGGGCGCAGCAGGGCATCGGCGGAGGGGCGCCTCTTAGCTCCGGCGCCCCTAGCACGGGGTCAGGGCAGGACACAGGGAGGGCGCGGGGTCGGGGGTGGTGGACGGCGCCGGCGAGAGGTGGCGG
>NC_041390.1:591860584-591861433 GCF_002162155.2 Triticum dicoccoides
GAACTCGGGCAGCTTCATCCGTCGAGGCCGTGGCCTGGTCGCGGGTCTGGGAGCGCATGGCCGCCGCCTCGCGTGCTTGATCTGGAGCTTAGTAGGTCAGGTGACTGAAGGGGGAGGGGGTCGTCGACGGGGGGTGGGGGTGGGGGCGGCGGCGGATTCATGTCCGTCAGAGGGAGATGCTTCGCGCGGGACACCCGGGAGCAACATCCGGGCCAAACCACAGCTACATCCCCTACATGTAGACCCGACGCGTCCGTTTCCCCCCTCCACGTGCCGGCGGCGGCGCCGTCCGTGAGGGGGGCCATGTCCCGGAGACGCGTGCCGCCTCTTCGGACATGCCACAACACCACCCCGCATGTATGAGGGGCCAGTGCGATGCTCCGGTGGCATTGCTACCCCCCAGGGCCCCCGTCCCGCCTAACCCTGGAGCGGTTGACCACGAGATCTAGCCCTTTGACTTTCCATGTACGGGCTTTGAACAGTGGACCTCTCCACCCAGTTGTGTCAGGTCAGCTCAGAGGGACACCTGGAAACAACATCCGGGCCAAACCGACAGCTACATCCCCTCCGTGTAGACCCGACGCGTCCGTTTCCCCCCTCCAGGTGCCGGCGGCGGTCGGGCTTTGACTTTGCACGGACGGGCTTTGACCAGTGGACCTCTCCATCCGGTTGTGTTAGGTCAGCCCATAGGAACACTTTGGAGCAACATCCGGGCCAGACCCACAGCAAGATCCCCTTCGTGTAGACCCGACATGTCCGTTTCCCCCCTCCAGGTGCCGGCGGTGGCGCCGTCCATGAGGGGCGCCAAACCCCGGAGACGCGTGCCACCTCTTCGGACATGCCACCACA